>NC_060888.1:25626768-25734268 GCF_014805685.1 Silurus meridionalis | reverse complement strand
ATGGCTTGAACCCCTGACCTTCCGATCAGTAACACAGCACCTTAACCACTGAGCTACCACTCCCCCCATTTATTAACCTTTAGAAATGTATGTGCCCAGGTATTAAGTTGTGTTTTCATTATTGTTGTGAAATTGCATTTATTTGTTGGTAATTTTATGTTTGTGCATGCAGGTGATGGGTTTACCTCCGACCGAATTCATCCAGACTGCATCCAGGAGGAGGTTATTTTTTGGTATGTTATTCTGTTACTGTATAGACATTGTCCCAAAGTAGCTGTGCAGACTTAAAGATTATAAATATAGATTTTATTTTTCTAAGTCTTTGTATATATAAAGTTTAATCTATATAAGTTTGTCTCTAATGAGCAAGCCAGTGGCGATAATGACAAGTAAAAACTCCCTGAGATTATACTGTGAAAAAACTGATAATTCTGGAACAACTCCTGATGCAGCAGGACTGTATCACATGTTCAATAGGTTGTTTCTTCTGTCTTTCACACAGATTCGAAAGGAAATCCACGAAATGTCACGAACAGCAAGGGGAAAAAACGCAGACCCAGCTCTAAGGACCTTGGCAGTGTACTGAAGACTAACGACCATCTGTTTTTAGACTTTATTAGACGCTGCTTTGAGTATGTACACCTGATTTTTCCTGTTGTGTTCATTATTAGATTTTATTCAGCCCTGCAAAAAATATTTGCACTATCGGCTTTAAATGTTGCAGAGAACAGAGTGTACAAGAAACTCCTGCAAATACAAAAATAAACGCCCTCAAACACCTGAGAGCGCTCTGGGTGGGTGTGGCAAAATATTCTAGCGAGCATACTTGATTGGCATCTTCCAATTGAAGACCACTTAAAGAGAACCGAACCTTTTGGCTTGAATAGGAACAATTGAGATTCGTTATACTTTGACAAGTAGTTAGGTTAGCAGGCTATACAAGCAGAGATCGTTCACTCATTTGTTGTCATTTACTGTCTGGTATAAGTAAAAGAATCACAGTTTGAATATTGTGGATGAGCAACATGAGCTTTGGGAATGACCTCTGTAAAGTTCAGTAGGTTTGCCCCAGACTTGCCCCACCCAATTTACACACATAAATATTGACAAAGCAAATATTAACATTGGCCAGTCACTCATTATTCATGCTGTTTCTTATAACCCCGAGTGCAAAAGAAGTGGGAACACTGTGAAAAATGTAAATAAAAACAGAATTTAATGATTTGCAATGATCTCATAAACACATTTAATATTCACAATAGAACATAGAAAACATATCAAAGGTTCAAACTGAGGAAATTAAAACATTTGGCGCATCATAAAACGAAAAATACAACAAAGGATACCCAGAACTGTTGAGCAGCTCGAATCCTGTGTCAGACACATATGGAAAATAATTTCTCTTCCAAAACTTCAGCAGCTGGTCTCTTCAGTTCGCAGATGAATACGGACAGAAGATGTGATGCTACACAAGTGGTAAACATGACCCTGGCCTGACTTTTTTGAGACGTGTTGCAGCCATCAAAAAATACATAATTTTTTCCTAAAATTTTATATATTCTTAATTTAAACATTTGATGTTTTTTGTTCTATTGTAACAAGAATATACATTTTACACAGTGTCCCAATTTGTTTTGAATAGAGGTTGTATCTAATAATACAATAAAAATGTTCTCAGGTTCTCACAATTAAAAGGGAAAGTAAAAGGCATCATTTTTGTTTATGTTCCTGTGTCTATTTGTGTTTTAGGTGGGACCCCGTAAAGCGCATGACTCCGGATGAGGGTATGCAGCACGAGTGGATCCACGAGGGCCGTCTTAACAGGCTCCGCCCTAAAACGAGAACAATCAGGAAACCTGGGGAGAACAATGCCAACTATGAGTTCAGCTACCGCAGGACAACCTTGAACAAGCTCGGTAAATGTCGACGTTTTTGTCTTTGTCAAGTTTTGTAAGTGAGGAACAAAATATTTGGTGGTGTGCTGTTATAAGAAAATTTTTTTTTTTTTTTTTTGTTTCCAAGCTCTACAACAGCACATCCTGAATATACCACAGGAATGTGCCAACACTAAAAGCATTATCCTGCACTTTTATATTCATTTATAGTTACATTTTATATTGTGGAAATAACCACAATAAAGCCATATTTCCTTTAAATTGGAAACATCTGAGAATATTCAGCAATAAGGTCGTTAGTAAAATGTTAGTAAAAAGCTACCGATGTACATGAGGAGGCCCAAGGGTTCAGTCAGCACCAGTTCCAGTTCATTCCAGTTCAGCAGGATTGATATCAGAGCTCTATAGCAGGAGATCTTCAAGTCCAGCCCATGTAAAGCATATCTTAATGGAGCTGACTTTGTGCACAGGGGCACTGTCTTGCTGGAACAGGTTTGGGTCCCTTAGTTCAAGTGAAGAACCGCATATGGCTGGAAAAGACAAGTGTCAGCAGAAGATCTTCCAGTCCCACAGATGTAAAGCATATCTTTGGGTCTCCTATGTCAAGTGAAGGGAAAATTGTGTGCCTTCAAATTTTTGGTAACATTTTGGAGAAGAACCTGACTGGAATATTTAAGTGTTCCAATACTTCTATTTATATAGTGTATTAATGTCCTCTTGAATATTTATAAAGGTACAAACCAAAAAACAACTGTGTCCATTTGTACATCTATGATTTGTTTTGTTTTTTATCAACCACAGCAGAAAAGTCCGGCGGAGAAGACAGACTCCTGAGAAGAGAAACCTCAGCGAAAGGAGGTAAAAGAGAGACCGCAGAGCGTCTGCGGCCAATAGGGGCTTCAGCGGAGGAAGAAACCAGCGAGGGAGTCGGCAACACTGCGGACAGCAAAGACAGCGGAGACAGCAAACCAGAGAGCCATCCACCGGCCAGCTCGGAGAGAAAATCGGGCAGCGGTGAGCGCTCCGTCGAAATCATCATCCAACATCAGTCTCAGTCGGCATCGAGCACAGACTCGGAGGATCAGGAGCCTCACATTTTACCACCTATCCTTTAACTTTATTATTTTCAGAGAATTCAGAAGTTTGGTCAGTAATACCATGCGCAGAAGGTGTGCTAAGAGCACTGGTATAAATATTAGAGACCTAGATAGGTAACAGCTATCCGCTTGGATAGATTTTTTTTCCCTGAGTAAAGACATCTTTTTTGAAGATGTATGACAGAATCAAAAGTACTAATGGTATATTTTCTGTCTTTTAAATTTGATAAGTTTCCCAGCTGAAGGCTAGTTTGTAATGAAAGATAATTAAAAGTATATAAACATATATTACATTTAAAAAAAAATCAATATATGAATATAAACACTTTCCACTCACTTCGTATGTAATGCTGAACATGTAATGACAAGTAGGTTACAGTTTGCTAGCTAGCTAGTGATTAATATATATATATATATATATATATATATATATATATATATATATATATATATATATATATATATATATATATATACCGTATTTTTTAGACTATAATACCTTTTTCCTACGTTTTAAACCCCGCGGCTTAAACAACGAAGCGGCTAATTTATGAATTTTTCCTGGGTTTTTCCCGGTTTTACAAACTTCAAGCCAAAAAAACTGAACCCCATAACATTAGACCAATAAAATTTCCGAACGGAAACGAAAAAGCGCACCTCACCTGTGTTCTGAGCTGCACGGCAACGGGAGAAAAAACGTTTTTTTTTAAACGCACGACGATGCCAAAAGATAAACCTCTCGAGAGAAATAGTTGTGAATGGAAGGAGGAAGACAGTGAACAATGACTTTCTTGGTTGGCTACTGTTTAGATACAAGCCGTTGTAGTTGAGTCTGGGTGAAGGGAGAGCTCGCTAACTCCAGTTACAACAGAAATCATATAAGCACAGACAGGTTTCCAAAACTCGTGCTTTTTTATTTTTCTTGGCAACAGCGTTACGGGTTAGTCAAAGAAACTTAGAAATAAGCATCAGAAAATAATGAGGACATAATCCTCAGTCTTGCACACATGCAGTAATAGCGGGAAAATGCAGTGGCAGGCTATTCCCAAAATACCGCTATGCTCCTAAAGGAAGCGCAACATATTTCACCTGTTACACCGTGTGTAACGTGTCTTTCGTTAAAGCCTGTGTAAAGTACATTAGTGTAGACAGGCGGCTTATAGACAGGTGCGGCTTATTTATGTTCAAAATAAAAATATTTGTAAAATTCAGTGGGTGTGGCTTATATAAGGGTGCGCTTTATAGTCTGAAAATTACGTGTGTGTGTGTGTGTGTGTGTATATATATATATATATATATATATATATATATATATATATATATATATATATATATATATATATATATATATATATAAGCCCAAAAAGCAGTGATGGAGAAATTACACCATTCCTGTACTGGAGTAAAAGTACTAATCCCCTGCTTAAATATGACTTTAGTAACAGTAAAACTCTGTTTAACTCCTTCCTACTTGTGTAAAAGCACAAAAAGTTGTCATACACAAGTACTGAATGAAAAGTAACAGTAGTGATGTATAAAAACTCTGGTTGAATAATGAATTCAGTCCAGTGTTGCATTCTCCTGCACACCAGACCTTTATAACCAGAATTTTCTATATTTACACACAGTGAAAGAACCTTTACTCCATACACACTCTCACTAGAACCGTGGGGTTACGCTTGCACTCTCAAAACAGCTTTTATGCTCTTTGTGTTTTTCCTTCGAATTTGCGAGGAAAGGGAAGTTCTTCTGAAACGTAGTGGAGTATAAAAGTAAGATATTACACATTCATATGTAAAATACATGAGATGAAAATATTACTTGAAAAACTTACTTAGGTACAGAAACGAAATAGAAACACTTTCTTCACTGTTCACCACTGCGTAATCGAATTTCACTTGGTTTTTCATATTTACGCATCCCTGATGATTTTTTTTTTTTTACAAAAATTATGTACATATGACTTTTACTGGAGTTCAAACTGAAAACCAAAGGAACTGTACAATATTGTCTGCATGGACAGTTTGTATTCTGTTTCCATTTGCCTCTTCTCTTTTTTTTTTTTTTTTTGGTTAGGTTGAGTTGTGCTTGTAGGAAAAGTAGTGCAAAAGATCACTGAGAGTTTATGAGTTATTAGGAGTTTTTGAGTTTATCAGTGGTGTGTGGTCCTTTAAACCATACCTGATTCTGTTAATCAGTGATGGGCAGAGCTGGAGCAGAGATATACCTGCTATACTATACAACAACACGTATTCTTTGTTGTGAATGTGAACGATTTGCTTAGATTTGCTGAATGAACTTAAGACATGATGATCAGGGGTGGACATATCTCTAGCCCGAGCGCTCAGGACATTCAGATTGTATTTGTTGTTATTCCATAATTGGGGTGCCATTTAGCATGCAAAAAAAATCTTTGCACAAGGTGGCATTTTGGCCCAGATATATTTTGGATAACACAGTTGTACATTTTAAAGTGGCATCATAAATATCACCAATATACCAATATAATATCATTACAAAAAAGTAAAAAGATAAAGGACTGGGAGAATTTACTTTTCTACTTATTTGATCTTCAGGAAATTCACCAACACCCAAATATTCCATTGATGTGAATCTGTGTTTGAATGCTGAAGAATTAAAATGTCAGTTTTTCCGACTTTGTGTTAGAGGACTTGCTGAAAAGGATGTTTGAAGCATTTGCATTTCAAATGGATTCAGATAAATAAAAAATTGAATTATTTTATATATTTTAAGGTAACGACAGGAGACAACGTTGCTGCATGTTGTCGATTAGTGCTATAGAAGTGCTATAGATTTCTTAATATTTGGAAAAATGATTTAGGATTCATTATTCAGAACTATGCGCCAATCACACTTTAACTAGATTTAAACTGGTTCCATTTACATTTTCCTATTAATTTACAATGTGACAGGAATGGCACCCCATGTGTGGACTCAGACATTTGCCTTCATTTTAAAAGGTTGTGGGTTTAAAATCACAGGATTGCCAAAATATTGCTGCTGGAGAAGGTTTGCATTTTATTGCACTTTGAATGTGTACATATGTTTAAACAAGACACGTCTTTGCCGCTTTATTTTTTCATGCCGAAGTTTTTTCATATAATATAAAGTCTGCTGTACTTACCAGAGTCTGCACACATCAACCAAGGATGCCTTCTGCTCATTGCTTGGAATTACTTTGACTAGTTAAATACAATTGTTTACACTGTTTGCACAAAAATCTGCCCAAAAGTTTGTGGACACTTGACCCGGAACCCATATACATGTTCCTTTTTTAAACTGTTGTTCTAACTGTTTCAAACTGGAGTGGCTGGGATTTAAACTTTTGGATCCAAAGTCCAATGATTTAACTAGTAAACAAGCACCTCTCATTATAATTTCTCTTCACTGGAACTAAGAAGCCAAAATACTGTTCCAGCATGACAATACCCCTGTTCTCTATTAAGGCATAGTATGTGAAGTTTGGAGTGGAAAAGGTCAAGTGTCCTACACACAGCCCTGACCTCCTCAACCCACTGAGCATCTCCTAATAATATTAGATACAAAACTGGAACTGGTGCCTTTATAGTATCTTCACCAACATTGCAATCTGATCTCACTCACGTTCTTGCAGCTACAAATCAGATTACAAATCCTCACTGCCACAGATCTAGTGAAAATCTTCGCTGGAAGCATGGAGCATGTTGTAACAGAAAATGGGGAATACATCTGGAATGGGATGTTCATCAAGCGCATATGGGCATCATGGTTAGGTGTCCACATAACTTGGTTAAACTAAACAGGGACAAGGCAAAACAGAGCACACGTCATAAACGTGTAAATATATCCTTTAATAGACCATTGATTGGAAATAAAAACACGACCATTAAAGACGTCTGTTTGCTTAATATTTTTCATACATTGAGACTGACTTATGTCCGCTTGTATCTTTCGAACTGATGTGATGATTTGTCCATCCCTGAATAATGATGATGATGGAAGTAATGAAACTATTAAAAATGACAAATGGTAAAGAAATGCACTGAAAATGTAAATAATTCAGTTCAACACTACAGTATTTCATTACTAATATATCAGTATATAGAACTCTTTTTTTCTTTTCTATATATAATAATACAATACTGAAAAATGTTGTACTTTGACATGCACTAGACGTGTATGTCATCAGTTTATTAATCATTAGACAAGGTTTTACTTGTTCATGTCCTGCTCGAGTATTAGGGAAGGAAAAAAAATTATGATTTGAGTGTTTTTTTTTTGTTTTGTTTGATATTTGTATCAGTGGTGGTCAAGCGTGCTTCTCTGTATTGCACTGTTGCTTTCAAAGTCGAACACTGCCATTAATGACCGTGCATTTTGCGTTATCGTACTCAAATCAGAAAGACGCCTGGTTCCACGAACGCAGACATTAGCCTAGGATGATCTTATCACCTTCAGATTTGTACACTTGCGTTTGCCTACTCGGACAGATTCTTTTTGCTTTGCAAATACGACTTGGTGTCGTTTGTGAAATATAGTCGTTTTTATTTTTATGAGGTGAATAAACATTTTATAGAGATCAAGCTTCATTTTGTTTGGGTTTTTTATTACGCGAATTTACGGTTTACATTACATTTGTCCTCCTTGGGTATATCAATCCTGAATTTAGAATATTGAAGGGTGTATCTGCTACATCAGTACCTGATTTTACTTATGCTCTTGTAATTGAATAAACACGAATCTTCACAAGCACGCTTCAAAATCTAGTGGAACATCTTCCCAGAAGAAGAAGGTGAACACCAATCATAGGCTCAGGTGTCCACAAACTTTTGTCCATATTTATAGTATGTTTGCTTTACTTTTTAAAATATTTTACCACTCTGTATTTACTTCAAATGAACTCAATGAAGACATGAGGTCTTCATAAGGTCTTTTGGATTTATTGTATTTATTTGTATCTGGTACAGTACAAGCAGCACTCATTAGGTGAAAAGACTTGCAGGACAACCTGAAAGCAGCAGCACAACCAGCAGCTTCTCTATAAAAAAACCCTTTACATTTGAAAAGGACATTGAGTCATCGCTCTAACATGCACTCGTACTTCTGCATAAACAGTTGCCATTTAGAAAGACGCAACACACAACATGTAGAAATCATTAACGTGCCTTGAAGTGTTTTATTCTTCTTAAACAAGGTGGTATCAAAAAGTTTTAAGATTAGCTCTGTTTTCAAGAAAGTGCTTTATTTATCTAATGTTTACACACTATCACATTTATAACAGTCCCCTTGCACAGTAATACAGTGCTCCCAGCGTTCCTGACACTTTTGGAACGTGTCCTCGAAGTCTTCTTTTGAAAGCATCTCCAACACTTTCTGCGATTTGCGCTGGATCTCCGTAACGGTGTCAAAACGGCGAACTTTGACCTGGATCTTCATCTTCGGAAAGAGGGCGAAGTCTGCAGGAGCCAAATCTGGCGAGAAGAGTGGGTGCAGAAGTGAGAAGCTCACGTGTGAGGAGAGCTCGGTGACAGAGTGCGACGGGGGTCAGAATAGCTGACGTGGTAACGCACGTGGTGAGAATAGCACCAGTTGCACAGTTCCCGACATACACAGGACGATATCTTTTGGCGCACTGACTTATGAAGGTCGGTGCTCCCTGTGACTGTGCGCGATGTCCTGTGCTGCCATCTGTTGGCGTGTTGGCAAAATTAGTCTCGAAACTTTTTGATACCACCTCGTACAGTATCACAACCATTTGTCATCATAACAATAAAATATAGTTTACATCTGTTTATAGTTACAATTAATTGAGTAAGATGTTAACATTTTTTTCTTCAATAACTACTAGTTATGGCATCTGGGGCTTACATTTTACAAGGTAAATAAACATTTTATAGTTGTTATTTAAAGAGCAGGAAGAGGGTACAAGTGCAGATATTCGTGTTATTTATAGTACACATATAAAGTTAATACAAACAAAATTACACGTTGCAAAGAAATGAAAATCACAACCTGAACAAGCCACTGAAGAGCGCGAGAAACGACTGCAGTCATGTACGACGAACAAGAGACGAAGACTTGTGTCATAGGTAAGACTTACTGTACATACGTGCTAATCACTAGTGACAAGGATCAGCTTCTGAGTGATTAGTGACATGCGACAGTCATGTGGTGCAGTGCATGATGGGAATTACAGTCCAGGGTTTGGTTTCGTCCTTTTGTGAATGGGAATCTGCAAAAATACGATCATTTCTTGTCTTTGAATAGTTTTAAAAATAATAATAATAAAAAATATGAAATTGAACATTGTCAAGTTATCTATTTTAATTTTTAGTTTACATTTCTTAAAGAAATTAAGTCATCCCACTAATATGCGCTCGACTTTTGAATAAAGAAAATGGTATATGTAATAGTTTATAAAGGCACATGACACACAAAATTGATCAGAGTTACTGTATCGACCAAAAAGATTTGAATTCTTCAAATAATAGTGCATCCTAAAGTGGTTTATTCTCTGTATACAGTACAATAATTTACAGCAACACATCAATAAATTGGCCATGGGGGGACATGGGGTATATCGGTGGGAGAATGCTGAGGATGGAGGAAGGTCAAGGAGAAGGTTTATGGATGTGGTGAGGGAAGACATGCAGGTAGAAAGGGTTGAAAGAGACAGATTTAGAGGAAAGGGGCAGATGATCCACTGTGGCGCCCTCCAATGGAAGAATTATGAATCTTCTTCATTTATTGTCTGTTTGCTTATATATATATATATATATATATATATATATATATATATATATATATATATATATATATATATATATATATATATATAACTCTAGTAATAGTAATATATAGTAATAGTAATATAATTCTAAATCTAATAAATTATTAAATTACTTATTTGACAACCAATTCTAACCGGTCTTTTTTGTCCCTCTGCGTTTGCCGTACTACCGTTTTGGTGAGGCTTTTTCCACTCACCCTAATTTAATAAGTCCCGCCTTCTACATTGTGATTGGCTAATTACAAGTCTGTAAGCGGGGATGTGAAAATTTAGCCAATCATAGAACTGGAATTGACGGTTGTATTGACAAATAGCAGGGAATAGGTCGGGTTTAGTCAGAATACGGGTAGGAATAATATCCTAAGTTTGGTTGACGGGGCGGAAAAATGGCGGCTCTCGTATGTGTTAGCCGTCCTGCGAGTGTCCTTCCCAGGCTTTCCAGTAAGTGTTTAATAAAAATAAAGATATATGTGTTTATGTGTAATATAGAAATAAAACGTTGACACTTTTGAATGCACAAAGAGATGTTAATGCTGAAGTCAGGAGGGTTTTTTTAAAGATAAAACTGCTGTCCTTTGCAGCTTATAACATGACCCTGCTAGCGCCGAGGCCGGTAATATTAGACAATATTGTGAGATTAGTGATAATAAATATAATCTTAAGGTACTTTTAACCAAAATAATTTAAAAAATTAGTTTTCTCATGTAGTGTTGTGATGATCTGTGTGTGTGTGTGTGTGTGTGTGTGTGTGTATATATATATATATATATATATATATATATATATATATATATATATATATATAAGCAACCCAGAATATGTTTTATATTTGAGACTTTCCAAAGTAGCTCTATTTAGCTTTAATGACAAACTCTTGGGATGTTTTGGCATGAGTTACACTGGAGAGTGAAGGAAAAGCAGCCAACAAGCACTCAACATCTCTGAGAACAACAGCTTACTGACACCTTTTGGAAAACCATATATAAAGTTAAAATACTGACCACATATTTTAGATTTAAATGTATTTGCAGATTGTTTTTTTTTTCCATTGACATGTCCATTACACATGGAAGTCATATTGATTTCGGACCTTTATAAGTCATGTCAAACATTTTGGTTGATGTCTTGTTTTTATATGTTATATATGGGCAACAGTTTGGGAGATGAGTACAGTTGAGTACCGAGATGGGTACAGTTTATTATATACTGAAGCTGGCTGGACTAGAGCAGAAGTCCCCAACCTCTGGGTCATGACCTAGTACCAGGCTGAAAACCAACTGAAAACAAACAACTGTTTGTACACCACAGATCAGTTTACAACCCGTGTACCAGAGAAGAGCGGATAACATGGCGTGTATAAGTAGTTTTGCACGCTTCTATCCATTCTGTAATCCATGCGTCGGTTTTCCTCCTGTCATCTCGTTCAGGTGTCTGCTCTCCTGCAGTGCTTGCTGCTGGCCCTGTTGCAGTCCAGCACAGGCAGATCCACCATGCTCTCCTCCCTAAAGGCAAAGGAGGTCGTTCCTCCTTCAGCGGCGTAGCGGCCACCGTCTTCGGAGCCACTGGCTTCCTGGGCCGATATGTTGTCAACCGACTGGGTGAGTGTGTATCATACGTGTAAAGATGTAACAAGCACCGAGCAGACAAAAAAACCCACACTTGTCATTCTTGCTTATGTCTTTGCAACTTGGCAAACATGATTTAAAAAAAAAAAAGCTACAGGAACCCGTTGGTAATGATCTCAGCAGGTGGAAACGGTGTTTGCTTTATGTATTCATCGTTCTATCTCTTTAAGGGCCTCACTCAAGGGCCCAACAGCGACAGCTTGGTCGTGCTGCCATTTCAGCATTCTGATCTCCCACTTTCCATATACTTTTGATATACTACACTTTCCTATAACTTTATCATACACTTTAGATGCATTACAATTTCCCATACATTTCCATTACACAAGGGTTTAGGGCCTTGCTGATGGGCCCGACAGTGACAGCTTAAACTTGAACTCTTAACCTTCTGATCAGCTTCCACTTCTGATAGACTTCACTCCCCATACACTCGATCAGGGGTCACGACCTTTTTGACAATGAGAGCTACTTCTTGGTTAACGTGAAGGGCTTCCAGTTTGATCTGAAATAACAAATTTGCTCAATTTACCTTTTATTAAATGTTATTATTAATAATTAATGATCTTCATCTATGTGAAGACACTGATCATGTTAATGATTTCTCATAATAATTATCAACAATGATCTAACAAAGTAGGAAACGGCTATTTTTTGAAAAGTCCCGCGGGCTACTCGTGTGGTCCTTGCGGGCACCATGTTGGTGACCCCTGCACTAGATACATTACACTTCCTATACTCTGAAGGATTGTAATGTAGAAATAACGTCTTACATAATTGAGACGGAACGCTCTTCACGTAAAGATGACCTCGTGCCAAAGAAAGGCGGTAACATTTCCTCTGTGGTTTGTGAACAAACTTATGTCAAATGCAAAATATGCTGAAAGTCCGTTGCAACCGGTAGCAGCAGCACCACTCATTTATTCCAGCATTTTCGACAGACACCAAGCTGAATGGGAAGAATTCTCTAAATTAAGAGATGAAAACAAACCAACAGTCTGCCGTTCAAGTGCAGCAGGTCCACATCAGATTGCAAGATGTCATTACCGGTATCATTTTCTAATTCCAAAGAATGTATGCAAAGAATAGCTTCTGCAAAGATATTTAACTGGGGAATTTATTTTTTTACATTTATTTATACCACATTGACCACTTTATTCATGGTATGCCCACTAAAATACAATGTTCCTAAACCAGATGTTTTTTTGAAATGACTAAAAAAGAGATTGTTCTTTCAGTCATGTTGTAGTTTGTGCACAATAGAAAAAATGTAAATAGCGAATCAAACATTCTGAAAATAAACGTGATCTCGCCTGGCACTAACTACAGTTACACTGCACTTCCCATACGCTTCCAAATAAACTACAGAATTACTTTATTTTCAATGTACTTCCTTTACAATACACAGATACACTACACTTCCCATACAGTTATATTCGGTTAAAACATTTTACTGGTGTGTGAGATCATGTGCTTTGTGTCCTCAGGACGGATCGGCTCTCAGATCGTGATCCCTCACCGCTGTGACCAGTACGATCTCATGTACCTCAGACCTATGGGCGATCTCGGCCAGATCATCTTCATGGTGTGTAAAAGTGGCATGCAACACGATTTTTATCCAGTCCGATAGTGTGCACCGAACAGCGACGCGATTTTATTCCTCAGTATCTTTGCGATCACCAAGGAGATTAGATTTTCTCATTTTAAAGATGTCTCCCTGTGGCTTTTCAAGAGAGTCAAGTCAAGAAGCTTTTATTGTCATTTCAACCATATATAGCTGATGCAGTACACAGTAAAATGAAACAACGTTCCTCCTGAACCCAGGTGCTACATAAAAACAAAATAAAACAGTCACAGAACAGAAGAACACAGGGCCAGGAACTAAGATCCTCGCCACATAAAGTGCATGTGTGCAACTGGTGCAAACAGTGCAAAAGACAACACAGGACAGTGCAGGACAATACACAAAATATAAAAATAAGAATAGCAATAGCTCCGCCAGTAAAACCTGTTGTGACAGAATAAGGTGCACAGTAGCAGAAAAATGTAACCAGAATTGTGCAATTCAACAATAGCAGCAATCCAAATAAACTGAACAGTGACCAAAGGATTTGGACAGAATATTGTGCAAAAAGAGCAAGTCCCAGAAGATCAGCAACAAATGGCATGTAAACATTTTGCGATAATGAAAAGTGTGAATGGTGCTGAAACCTGAGTGTGCGAAGTGTATGATGTGTGTTGAGTCCGGTTTGTACAGATCAGTCACACAGTTGAGTGTGAGTGTGCGTGTGAGAGTTCAGTTCAGATGTTTGTTGAGGAGCCTGATGGCTTGCGGGAAAAAACTGTTGCACAGTCTTGATGTGATGCCCGAGTGCTTCGGAACCGTTTTCCTGATGGTATAAGGGTGAAGAGTGTAGAAGAGTTTTCTGTTCGAACGTATGAAAAACCATGAACACAAAAACATGTCTTCAGATCCAGTGCAGCTGTTGAAGAACAGGAAATATGCCGTCCATTATAGGAGTTTGTGCAGCCGAGTTCTGCACCAACTGTAACTTGTGTAGGAGTTTATAAGGAAGACCAAAAAAACCAAAAAAGAGCATTGCAGTAGTCTGTGTGAGTTGACAAGAGTGTGAACTATAGTAGCTCATCATTGAAAGGGCCGGGCGGACGCCATAGTTAAAGTATAAACAGCTGTTTCTTTCGATATCACGCATCTTTATCAATATCCCAAGCAATTGTAATCGATCTCTGTGTGAAACATGGTGGCGTGTGCACTACAACTCCCGAACACCCAAAACCAATTGTGTAGAGATTTCATGAATATCAAACTAAATAAACCAAAGAAAAGAAAAAGATGGGTGTCTGTGCAACAGCATTCTTTTACCATTCTGTCCTTTTCATGTTTCAGGAATGGGATGCAAGAGATAAGGAATCGATCAAAAGAGCAATCTCTCACTCAGACGTCGTGATCAACTTGGTAGGACGCGAGTGGGAGACGAGGTACACAGGAGTTTGTTTGTACTCTTTATTATACACAAAGTTTCGGAGGTGAGACCGAGTTCGCTCCACGTTCTGATTTTTTTTTTTTTTTGCGCTCTGCAGCAACTATAAGTTCGAGGAGGTCTTCGTGACCATCCCTCAGCAGATCGCAAAGGCGTCACGGGAAGCCGGAGTGTCAAAGTTCATCCACCTCTCGCACCTCAACGCGGACATCCGCAGCCCGTCGAAATACCTGAGGAACAAGGTACACACTTTTATTTATTTTTTTATTATATATATATATATATATATATATATATATATATATAAAATAAATAAATAAACATAAGGGTACACACATTTAACCCAGTTTATATTCTGTATAGTGTCAAGGTTTATTTATTTATTTATTTATTTTTCCTTTTTCTTTTACTCAGACTTTAGTCTAGAATTTTTGTGCTCTTTAACCAAATCACACTTTTCTGTTGATTTCTTATTAGGCTTTATTTGTTAAACTCTGTGTAAACTAATTTTAATCATGAATAGTTGGAGGAAATGTGGTGTTATGAAAATGAAGGTCGGAAAACAATGTACATTTCGAAACCTTACAGCGACCGAATTTGTCTATATTTACATTAAAGCAGACTCCCGAATCAATATCTGAGCTTGAATATATAAAGAGATTTGGTTAGATCATTAAAAGGTAATTAATGGCTGAGTGACGATTATCAACAAATACACGTGAAGAAAATGAGTGTAAATCTGTGTGGAAATTTTGCCTTATGTGGATATTTATTATCTCAGTTTTCTTATTATTGTGGTGAGACCTGAGCTGTTGTATGGATTAGAGACATCAGCATTTAGTAAAAGACAGGAGGTGGAGCTGGAGGGAGCAGAGCTGAAGATGTTGAGATGTTCGTTGCGAGTGACGAGGATGGACAGGATTAGAAATGAGTTTATTAGAGAGACAGCGCATGTGGGACGTTTTGGAGACAAGGTGAGGGAAGTGAGATTGGGGTGGTTTGGACATGTGCAGGGGAGGGACATGGGGTATATCAGTAGGAGAATGCTGAGGATGGAGACACCAGGAAGGAGGAAAAGAGGAAGACCAAGGAGGAGGTTTATGGATGTGGTGACGGAAGACATGCAGGTAGTTGGTGTGAAAGAGGCAGATGTAGAGGACAGGGGGGGGTATGGAGACGGATCATCTGCTGTGGCGCCCCCTAATGGGAGAAGCCGAAAGAAGTGTGTATCAGAGATGCGCTGTAATATGGTGAAATTTGTTTCAAAGGTATGCAAATGGGCTACTGTTTTCTAGAAGGTTGTAACTGTGGACAATTTTTTAATTTTGTATTAATTTTTTTTTTTTTTTTTACAGCTAATACTTCAGATAACTCCATTTGTAATGGTGGGGGTAGGGGGGGATTTGTTACACTTTGTATGAGATTCTGTCTTCTGTAAGAAACTGAAAGAAACGGCAAAAATTCAGAACAGTATGGGCGAGTAAATGATGACAGAATAAAGACTTGAACTATTTACTCAATTTGGTGAACGTTCTCAATAGCACGCATTTCCTACTATCTTTTAATTTCTATGATGACCAGCAGAAACTAGCGCCCTCTCCTGGTTAGAGAATTAACATCCTAATATATAAGCAGTCTTGTTTTTGTTTTTTTTCTCTCAGCGTTTGGCCAAAATGATCGTTTGCCCATCTGTTTTACTATAAATAGACTACTAATACATTTTACTGTTAGAAATTTGTCCCTATAAGTTTCTTCTTAATGAAGGGGCCAGTGGGGATATTGGCTCTGGGGAAACTCATTGAGATGCTATGAATACAAAACATTAGAGGAACCAGACAAAAGACATCTGGATGTAGTAAGAGCAGCTTTATGCAAATGAACCAATGTTTTGTGTGTGTCTACGTACATGTACATACATACACACACAATAAATAAATAAAGCTGTGTCAAGTCAAGTCAAGTCAAGTTTATTTCTATAGCGCTTTTTACAACAGACATTGTCTCAAAGCAGCTTTACACAAATCAACAGTGATGGTGAATGGTGTGAATTTGTCCCTGATGAGCAAGCCGTGGCGACTGTGGCAAGGAAAAACTCCCTTAGATGTTATGAGGAAGAAACCTTGAGAGGAACCAGACTCAAAAAGGGAACCCATCCTCATCTGGGTGACATCAAGAGTTTGATCATAAATCTTTCAACAATAAAGAACACTGGACATGAGCACTGGAGTATAAGATTATAAGTGATGTTCTTTCTGCAGTCTTATACAGTCTATATGGTTAGTAGCTCCGAGTTTTATGAGCTCAGCATTTGTGATCACCACAGATCCAGCATCAGCTTCTCCATGCCAGAGCCTTTAAACACTCCAGGAGGTCCAATGTCAAAACTCCACACATGTAGCGGGATCCAAATGGCACTGGTACGTCTCTAGATGGTTCGGGATGTTTGTGAGTTCGGCATCTACTTCTTCAAAGGTCCGTAATCATCACGAGGTGGGAGGTGACTGGAGCTGGCCAAACCTCAGGGTGTCTCGGGATGGGGAGAGAAAGAGAAGCAGTGGAGAGGAATTAGTGTAGCTGCTGTTCATGATATTAACAGCACAAGTTGATAATGTGCATGTGATCAGATGTTCTGTGGGTGGGGAAAATGTGACAACTGTTGAGCAAATGAGTATGAATAGTAAAAAAGACTACGCCAACCGCTGCTTTTGTGATTTATATATTTTTCATTTTGATACGTAATCGTGTAACATACAATGTCAGAAACGATATAAACAAACCACACGGGTGCACTTCACTTCCTTTCAGAAAGGATGTTCATTTTAATGAAGAGCGGTAAGCAATTTCTTCCTGTGTTGACCAGGCTGTTGGAGAGGCGGCGGTGAGGGACGAGTTCCCAGATGCCGTCATCCTGAAGCCGTCCGAGTTCTTCGGAAGAGAAGATCGCTTTTTCAACCACTTTGCTAGTACGTGTCTAGTGTAATTAACCCTTATTAATAAAGACGTTTTTATTACTAGTTCTTTGACCAAGTTTTGCGAGGTAATGATAAATGATGGTTTTGTTTTTTTTTTTTTTTAATGGAATGCATCAGGGTATAGCAGTAAAGTTATATTGAGAATAATTTTATATATATATATATATATATATATATATATAATATATATATTTTTTTTTTGCCCCCATTTCTCATGAACTGAAGACTTTTGCTATGTACACAAAAGGCCCATTTCTCTCAAATATCGTTCACAAATCTGTAAATCTGTGTTAGTGAGCACTTTGCTGAGAAAATCCATCCACCTCACAGGTGTGGCAGATCCAGATGCTGATTAGACAGCATGATTATTGCACAGAGTCTCAGACTGGCCACAATAAAATGCTACTCTAAAATGTGCAAATGTAAATGTTTTAATAGTTAAAATAATTGTGTATATATAAACATATAAACATTAATATATATAAACATTAATATATGTTAATATATACATTATATATTAACCTAATATATGCATATGTGTATATATGCATACATTATGTTAATATATGTTAATATATACATCCCTTGTAATAACATTAAAATAGAAAATAAACGCATTCTACAATTTAAATATTCAACTTCCTCTATTTCAACTAAAACTTAAAACATTACTTAAATACATTTTAAACTAGATCAAATATCTATAAATAAAACGCATCCATATATGAAGTTGTATAATATAAAGATGTTTTGATGCGTGTAATTTGTTAGCAATATTTTTTTTTGTTTGTTTTTGATGTGGCCAATATAGTACAAATATTTATTCGCTGTTTGTTTCATTTATTACTTTTTGTGTTTATTTAATTTAAAATCTTTTTAAAAAATTTACATTTTAAATCTGTTTATCATAATGTTAATAATCATATTGCACAGTAATTATTGAAATAACTAATTATATGCGTAACTATTTAACATATTGATAATTATTACATTACAACGTAATTTTGCATAAATTGTTAAAGATCATTTTGCACTGTTGTAATGTGTGTCTTTGTGTGTAGACATGCGTTGGTTCGGCAAGGCCGTGCCTCTGATCGCGATGGGCAAGAAAACAGTTAAGCAGCCGTGCCATGTGAGTACAGCACACTTTCTATTTACTTTTGTGTCTTATTCTTGAGTCTGTCCTACAGAAGGTCCACCAGGTTCCTCTGGTCAGTGTTTGCACTCATGGCCTCTCTGTTCTCTCTATAGGTGGTGGACGTGGCAAAGGCCATCGTTAATGCCATTAAAGATCCCGATGCAGACGGCAAAACGTACGCGTTAGTCGGGTAAGAGGCATCGTAATTATCTAAGAGCGCCGCTTTCAGTGCTGACCTACAGGTTATTCAGAGAACGCCGTCATCCATAACGCCGACAGATACAAAGTACACAATGATGTTATATTTCTAATACACATTATATGATTAAATAATTAATAATTAATTACGTATGTAATGAATATGTAAATTAACTCCCCATAATACAGAATTCATTGAAGTTTATCGATACACAGAAAAGAAAGCTGACAAGTGCGGAAAACTGGTGTAGGCGGAAGCGGCCGTCTTGCATTAGAGCGTGAAGTGCGCTTGTGTTTTCTTTTGTGAAGCAATATGGTGTGTTTCTCAAGTACTACTTGTGCATACAATGCAAACGGTTGGTTTCTGGGTAAAATATCTTTGCGCTCTCTTTGCATGGTCTACTCTCTGTCTCGCTCTCTATCTCTCTGCCATCTTACAATTAAGACTTTCCCACTCTAGAGAAGTCTCCTGACTGTTCAAATCACTGACTCTAGAGACTCCTTTCCATATATGTTAAACATCTAAGGGGTGAAGTCGCATCACAAAGATCAAGATCAACAGGAATGTAATGGTTGTTGGTACAAAAATGCAGTGCAGTTAAACATCAACTCGTTCCTTACCATGAAGAACTGCTTTACACACTCTTGGCATGTGGGCAGTTTGTTTCTAGAAACATTCAGCAGTAATTCTTCCTGTGCCTCTCTCGTTGGAGATTTCTTTAAGATCCAGTTCATCCCAGAGCAGTTCACTAGGATTTGGGTGCGGTGACCAGCCAGGACATTCCATGATAAAGAACACTCCAGAAGACCTCTTGCTCTGTAAATAATGCTTAAAGATCCTGGACGTATGAACGCAGTCCAGACGGAGTTGCATGGCGGAATGGGCGCCATGTTGGTTCCTTTCACCCGGAATAAATCTCCAACCCTCCCTGCTTCAAAACAACCCCAAACCATCAAGCTTCCACCTCCATGTTTGACTGTGAAGACGAGGCAGTCTGATCAAATCTCTCCTGTTCTTCGTCTTGCATGCATTCCTCTGTTAGAGACACAAATCTAAAATCTTTTTTTCTACTCGTTCACAAAAAAATGTAAAGAAAAGCAACACGCCTGTGTCTCAACAACCATAAAAGACTAGGTGTTTCCACTTCTGAGAAGTTCTGTGTATTAATATAAACCAAAACCCTACATATATAATAGATATGACTTTCTGTTAAACTGGACAATCATTATTACTGCTTTTGCCTATAAAAATGGGACTATAGTTAAAACACTAGTCTTTGGTTTTGTCCTGCTGTTTATTCAGTCTTTATTAGCTGTGAAAACACCCATTGTTTGTGTTAATAAAAGTGAAATGAAAGCTGGAATTCATCAGCGGTACCTCAAACACAAACCCATGCTTAAACAATACGTTTTCTCCTGAGCACACACACGTGTAAATATGATTATTCAGAATGTAAACAAATGGTCTGCATTTTCTTGTTTGCCTTACGCTTTTTTTTTCCCTCTCTCCCAAACGGCATCTTGTACAAACCGTGTTAACGCGACGCCGTGTTCTCTCTCTCTCTCTCTCTCTCTCTCTCTCTCTCTCTCTCTCTCTCTCTCTCTCTCTCTCTCTCAGGCCTAACCGATATCTACTGCACGACCTGGTGGAGTACGTGTACGCTGTGGCCCACAGGCCGTTTGTGGCCTACCCCATGCCACGCCCTCTCTATCAGTAAGCCCTTCGCTTTGTTACGATGGATTTCGGACTGTCGTGATCTCAGATGTTCATGATTAATGTATTTATTTATTTTTTGCCCTTTTTTTTTTTTTTTTTTTTCTCTTCCCCAGTCTCGTTGCACGCTTCTTTGAGCTAAATCCCTTTGAGCCGTGGACGACACGTGACAAAGTGGACCGGGTACGTACGCTATAATCGGAGTCTGAGATTCAGCACACCTGAAGCAGAGAGAGTTAAGGACCTTGCTGAAGGGCCCAGCAGTGGTATTATAATGATTTGGATTTTAATTATTGGAACTTCAGCACCACCCAAGTTAGGACTGGTTCTCTAATGACTCAACTAGTGCTGGCAGTGGTGAGGAAAAAACGCACCGAGATGGTATGAGGGAGAAACCTTGAGAGGAACCAGACTCAATAGAGAGAAACTTGTAGACTCTAAGAAAGAAAATCGAATTTTATAACCTATTTATCTCTGTAAATCTGTCCAATTTTAAAACCACTATACAAATAAAATTAGATGAATTATATCACATTGATTTGTTGGAGGGACAGCGCATGTAGGACGTTTGAGACAAGGTGAGAGAGGTGTGATTGAGATGGTTTGGACATGTTCAGGGGAGGGACATGGGGTATATCAGTAGGAGAATGCTAAGGATGGAGACACCAGGAAGGAGGAAAAGAGGAAGATCAAGGAGGAGGTTTATGGATGTGGTGAGGGAAGACATGCAGGTAGTTGGTTTGAAAGAGGCAGATGTAGAGGACAAGGGGGAATGGAGACGGATGATCCGACTGAAGATATAATCATTAGCGGCGATAATTAATTGAACCGAAAAGAGAAGAAAATTCTCCACCATTCTAACGTCACCACCATTTCTACACCCAAAGTGTGGATTTGTCTATTGTCCAAATTGCATGTAAATCGTTTGCTACTGTTGGGTCCAGTCCTCGTGATTTCCTGAGATTTCCATACCATCTCCACACACCTGCCTTTGTCTCAGGTTTGCGTTCGTTGCCAGTAGTGCATGCTTGCTGAGGCCAAACGAGTGGCTCGTGCCAAGAAAGCAAACACCAAGCCAAAAAAACTGTGGTGTTCTCATAGCCACGCGGGATCTCTCCATGTTTTTCGGTTCTTCTGATTTACATAGGGAGTCTGCGATCAGGCCATGTTTAGTAATGATTCATTTAAGATGTGTGTAAATATTGTCGCACAATAAACTAATTCCCCTGTGGATTTACAAATATTGTTACGATATACTCTGATTTATATGCTGATCAAGCGTTTTCACAGCACAGCCGAATTTGTATTTATTTATTATCATTTTTTTCTTCAGTGTCGCTCAGACAAGGCTGAAAATGTGTTCAAGCGCAGTAAAGCAGCTCAGCCACTGCAACGCATTCGTTTTTACGGGTACAGAATAATGCTTCCGGGTTTTATACAGGGTTTCCATCGGGTCTTAAAAACGAACAAATCGAAATTTTAGGTCTTAAAAAGTCTTAAAGTCGCTGTTTTAGGTCTCAAATCATTTTAAACCAGTCGAAATTTTATGTTAATGCTCATTGAAATGCTCATGCAGCACTTTAGAATGGGTTTTTTTTTGCTCTGTATTACGACTACAAGTGAAACAAACATGCAACAGCCAATCGCTTTCTGGTATTGGTGCGAATCTTTCTTGGGTTGTACCACAGATGGAAAAAAAAAAATGGGGAAGTGCAAGTTCAGCAAATACTTCAGCGAATTTAGGGCCCAGTTAAAGCCACTTGCTATCAATGTATGTGGTGGTGTGTTGTGATGTTGTGATTATATACAGGTCTTACATTTTAGTCTTAAAAGAAAAAATGTGAATTTGACTTGGTGAACCTGCAGAAACGCTGCTATTGGGTGCCATTTATTTTGTACTAATAGAAAATCTGGTTTCATTGGTCTTAATATGTGGATTATACATAGTTAAAAAGAAATGATTTACAGCATATATATCATCTGGGGTTTAACATTAGTGTGCCGTCTTATGCATAAATTTACTCGAACGCAGAAGCTTTTCTGAAGGTGAATTAGTTTCAGCTGTACTTCTTCAAATCTAATGGCATGAAATACAAATATTGACGTTGCTCTGCATTGCTCCAGTTTCATTTAACAGACCTGAAGTACCCGGATCTGCCAGGTTTCGAGGACCTGGGCATCACGCCTTCCTCCGTAGAGCAGAAAGCCATCGAGGTCCTGCGCCGTCATCGCCGCTTCCGCTTCCTGGAGGCCGAGCTGAGCGAGACCAAGCCTGCCAAAACGGTCGCCTACTGAGCAGTCGGTCGGAGCGCAGTCATCTGCTCATCTTCACACGTGGTGTTGTCTGGTTTGACTGCATCTATGTACATAAATAAATCAAATAAATAATTAAAGACGACTCGGATGTCGGCCTGGGTTTCTGATTCGTGAGGTGAAGGTGAATTTGTTCAGTTGTTTTGCCACTTCAACATCACAGTCTGTTACACTTTTTATCAAAGATTGCTATCTGGTGTAACTGGTGTGACATAACTGGTGTAGCTGCATTGCATTCTGGAACGCTGAATCTGATGTGTGCTGTGTAAAATGTTTTATTTTTTAAACAAATGTCGAATAACTCGAGAATTTCCCAAATTTGGACGCACTCAACTGAGATGAACCAGAGCAGTGAAGGAAAAGCAGTCAACAAAAATGTTTAACAACCCAAAATATGTTTTATATTTTAGATTATCCATAGAGGTGTTGAGTGCTTGTTGGCTGCTTTTCCTTCACTGCTCTGGTTCATCTCAGTTGAGTGCATCCAAATTCTCGTAACTTTTCTTTTTGCCGCCTCTGCAAGATGTTTCAAAAATCACCACCCAGCAAAATTCCTTTAGGTTTCTGTCTTGAAAAATTTGCCCCTCCAATGTTTGATCCTGATTTCAGCTTACTGTCTGGCCTGGGTTCCACGTGTCCCCCTCGTGTTCACATTTGTGTTCTTGATGAGCATTAGTTTTCTCCTAGTATTTAAAAACATGCAGCAGGCTATCTATAAACGTGGACGTGGTAGCTTAGATAGATGTTTAGGTAGATGTTTGATTGGAAGGTTTTGAGGTCAATCCTCAGCACCACCATGCTGCCACTCCGGGCCCTTGAGCAAGGCCCTTAACACTTAATTTGCGAAAGGTGTCTGCAAAATTGCCTTTAAATATAAATGATACAGGGATGTCAAAAAATTTTGACATGAATCTTTTGTTGTTTCTTTTGCAATAAAAGCTATAAAGGATTTTGCATTCTTTAAAATGCCGTCTATTAAATGTTTTGTCCAAGAGGGGTTTTTTTTTTTTTTTTTCCTTTTTCTTCTAGTCTTTGGATTTGATCCAACAAGTCTCCGTTTTTACGAGAAGTCCATGAAGGATGTATTGTACAACATACTAAGAAGTAATGTACTTAAGTTGTTAAACATAAAGGATCACACTGCTGTTGTATTTGCACTTTTAATGTATATACATATATGAAATAAGTTAAAATAATTCATATATTTTTTGTATAACAATCTTCCAATTAATATAAGCTGTGATTTATATTGGGGTTTCTTATTTATTTTTCTTCTGTATAATAATTTTTTATTTTTTTGGGGGGGTGGGGAGACTGCTGAAGAGGCTACAGGTGAAGGTGCAGTGTAGCACCTTCACAAAGTCCAAAGTCTAAGAGATTACAAACTCCTTCACAAGGCAAATACTTTTTGTTCCAGTGCACAAGCGAATTGTTTTCATTTCTAAAAAAGTGCTTTGTTTGGGTTTTTTTCTCATTATACTACATTCCTTATTTCTCTGCTGTCCAATGTTTTCCTCTACCTTCAACCACTCCCCTCGGCTCTCTCCAAGCTCTCCAGTGCGCTTACGGGATGTACCTTCAGGTCCAAAGGCGCTCATGAGCACGTATGTTGAATGTAATATTGTATTGCAGGAGCTCAGTTCTTGTGTATGAGAATGAGAAGTCGAGGTGTCGCAAAAGCAGCGTGCTTCTTGAGCACTTCTGCACTTTTGATGTACGTCCTGCTTTTTTCGACGATCTTCTCCAGAAATCCGTCTCCAAACCTCCTTCCCAGGCTGGAGAGAGAAAATGAACACACCATCCTGGACAAGCTCGAGGGGATTGAGCGTCAGATTAACCAACTCGGTGAGTTTATTGGATTGGAAATGAGCTTTGGTTGCGTATACAACTTCTAATAAGCACGTGCACCGCGTGTTAAGTTTGTTTATAGGGTCATATATTTATATATGTATGTGTTTTGGCTAATTATGGCATGCAGTATGTCATTTAAGCACGCGCATTCGAGTCCATTATGGAATATGCACGCGCGTTTAGATTCTGTACGGCGTGTACAGTACGCGCGCGCTTTTAATTTCGGTAGGGCATATATATATATTATATATGCACGCGCATTCTGATTCAGTATGCTACAGTTTATACAGCATGCATATGCAGCATATACTGTATGCAGACGCATTTACTTTTATTATAGCATATAGGCACGCGCAATTAAATTCAGTAAGACTTGCAAGCGCGCGCACTGAAGGCTCCATATGGCGTATATGCACGCGCATGTAGACTCAGCATGTCTCATAACGTTGCATGAAATCATGTGTTACACACAGGCTTGTGCTTTTCACCCGGACAAGACTATTAATCTGAAGGTAAACTTGTGTGGAAATGCACGGTATTGTTTCACCTGTTAAAGGAGAGGAGGGATGAACATGCGCATTTTGATTTCTAGTCACAGAAACATAGATAGGAATATTACTAGTAAAGCAGTCAGCTTTATCATCATGTCTATTGCATGTCTATCAATCACAAGTAAAGCTGCAGCAAAAAAAATTGATTGATTTGTTAACAAATCAGTCTAATGAAATATTAAGTCCATGGTGCATCATCTCATGGCACCTAAATATCCATCTTTTAAATCTAATTGCTCAGATTCAAAACATGATTTTGTTTCTTTCTTCTAATATAACTTAAACACGTATCTGATCCTGCTATGTTTGCATGAGTAAGTATGATCACTTCACATGCACTCAAATATAAAGCAATAAAACACTGGTCAAGAATGAAACAAAATCTGTTGCTCTCTTTCTGATCTAACAATCCTGCTTCTATTTGATGGATCAGGCATGTAAACAAATAATGATTCCTACAAATTCCCACAGTTTTACATTCATATGTCTGTCAGTGACCCGCTGATAACCTCAACAATGATGTGACTGTGATGAATGAATATCTGGTGATGTGGATGATGAGGATGGGCTCCCTTTTGAGTCTGGATCCACTCACGGGTTCTTCCTTGAATCGTCTCAGGGAGTTTAAACCTCACCACCACTGAGTCACCACTGAGGGATAATTGATCAATTCAAAATATATATTCTGAAATCATGTATTTCTTTAAAACTGCTTTGTGGCGATGCCTGTGGTTTAAAGCGCTAAACACTTAATTTAATATTTTTGGAAAATGTTCCACTTAATCATATAATATTAGCATTAAATATCATCCCTTTTGTGTGCAAGAAGAATATATTAGATGGTATACGTGAATTTCACACTTGCACTAAAGGGTCGCATGGGAGAGCCTAAGAAGTGCTTTCAAGTTGATTTTTTCTGACTAATGAATAGTTGATTTCATCATTTTGGTCTTGGCCCAGGAATGCCGCATCAGCATGCCCCATTTTTATGAGAAGGCTCATGCTGACTGGTTTCCAACGAAATAATAATCATATTAACTGAAACTAATTATCGCTGGCTCACAATGCCAGGGTTCTGGGCTCCATCCTGAGTTCTGAGGTGACTGCAGCAAGTCACATTTTATTGCAAGGTTTTGAAAATGCTAAAAATCATATGCGAAACAATTTGTGCTGATGCAACACATTTTAATTAATGTTGGGACTAAATGTGGAAACAGATGTTGAAAAAAGTGCATACCAATCTAATGCTCAGGTGTCCACAAACTGTCCTTCATATAGTGTAAGTTAGAATGGACTGTTGTGGAAGTTTGGAAATTTTTTTTATTTATTATTAGTAGTATATTTTACAGAAAATAGATTTAACATTATTCTATTTATTGTTGGCTGACCTTTAAACAGTCGATATGTAGCTACAAAATGTTGTGAAACCAGATGTGCATGCATTTTGATCATTTAATTAGGGGGATGTTTTTTAACCTCTAATGTTTTTTTTCATTTTCTAACCCATCATTTGACAATTAAATGCTATTTCTCCATTCTGGGCTTTTTTCCCCCAGAAGTGTATAATTAAGAGTGCATCAAATCTTGCTCTTTTTTGTTTTTGAAAGCTCAGAAAAACCTTAAATATCCACCTTTAAAACCGCTATAAACGTGACCAAGATGCTCTGTGATGTTTCCTCAGCTAAAAATTTAGAGCTGAACATTCAGAAAGTCTCACAATTTGGCGAAAAGCGTCCGACGGTGACTCAGAAGCAGCGAGAGGTCAGAAAGTTGTTCCCAGACTCGGAGCTGTTCAGAACGTGGGGTGACGATCTGTCTGAGGACGAGCAGAAGCAAGCCGAGAACTTATTTCAGCTTTATGGCTACAACGTGTTTCTCAGTGACCGACTTCCTCTGAACAGGACACTACCGGACACTCGAGACCACCGGTATGAACCTGCACACATCACACCTGCTAACAGCTTACAATTTTACCAGATTACAGAGGAACTTAGAGTTTATCTCATTCACACTGAGGGTTAAGGGCCTTTATCAATGGCCCAGTAGTGACAGTTTAGCAGTGTTAGGAATTGAATTCTATATAATGATTATTATCATCATCATCATAATAATAACCAATAATAATAATAACAATAACCTTAATCCTATTATTGCAGATATTACAAAAAAATATGAATTAGGAAATATTTTGCTGAATTATTACTTAAAAATATAAAGAAACGTCGAAATCTTTCTGAGCAGTGGGCAGTAGGTTCTGTCAGGACCAGAAATTCCTTCTCTACTGGCCTGAAATTCTATCATTGACTTACATTTTGATATATTCTCCCATTTATATGTATTAAATTATTCCCAGTAGTCCATTCTTTTCATTTCATCGTGTTTATCTCGGGTTGCGCATCGCATCCGAGTGTAAGTTCAGGTTGGTGTTTCTATCCAATCAGATTTCAATGTTCACATTAAATGAACAGCGTGGACTTTTCGTAGGTTCAGATCTATGGTGCTTTGACTTTTGCTTTAAACAATCCGGCTCAAATATATTCATGTGAATTTGATACCTTTTTTTTTTTGCTTTTCATTCCACAATGGCTGGCAGAGGAGTGGAAATTAATTTGGTCAAAGATATACTTATAAAGGACATTTACAAGAAGGACTTTTCAAGTAAAGTTAAGGAAATTTCAGCCAAAACAGTTGTTAAGCTTCACAATTTATTTATACTTTTGTGTTTTCCATAGAATTTGCACAAAAACAAACCATTTGCCTTAATTTCATACCCCTAGGAAAACACATGGTTTCCCAGTTATCAAGAAAATGCTACAAATACACACAGAAAACCCGCGGTAATTTTCTGAGTTTGATATCGATGGTCCTGCTAGAGATGATGTACATGGACAGTGCAGATGTGGCTACAGTGAAAGGAGACTTACTGATTTGTGTTCATTAAATTTCTTGCTTTAGTAATGGTATTTGTTATCACTGAACAACTGAATTCACTGGTTACGCATGGCCTGTGCATAGAATTCACCCCATTATTAGCCTCATTTAACTCTTTTATGACCTTTAATGATTAGCACTCATTCAGAAGCAAAACAGATGGAAATATGGCGTTCAATTGCAATCTGTCTGGTAACACAGGATGTTGCAATGCTGGAGTTTTCACTTTATATGACGGAAACCTTTACACACACACACACACACACACACACACACAATATATATATATATATATATATATATATATATATATATATATATATATATATATATATAATTATTTTTTTATAATTTTCTCTATTAAAAATAAAGCTCATACATACAAAGCAAAAAAATTAAAGCAACATCAGTAGTTAGGGTACCAAACACAAGTGCAAATTTATTTTCCCTATTTTTGACCTTGATGCTATTTAATGCTATTGATTTAGAAATCGATATTTAAATAAATTAGACATTTTTAAACTTGACGTATTTCGTTGCCATTTTCAGGGGGTGGTGGAGGACCGGTGGGGCTTGAAAATGGGAAATGCACAAAAAGTTTGAGAAACTCTGATCTAAAGTGATGTGATTGACATAATGTGGAGTCGAAAACAAGATTCGAACATCAATTAATCAATACGAAATCTCTGCAGGTTTCTATCCAGGCTAATAATCGCTTTCCTAACGCTAGGTGTGCTTCAAAGGTGTATCCGGAGCAGCTCCCGTCACTCAGCGTTGTTCTGATCTATCTGAACGAGGCTCTGTCGATTTTAAAGCGAGCCATACACAGCATCGTCCACAGAACACCTGCTCACCTGCTCAAGGAGATCATTCTGGTGGACGATCGTAGCACGAACGGTGCGTAACTTACAATGGTGTGCAGTTGTTTTTATACAGTTTTAATGAAAGTGAGTTTTTTTTTTTTATTATTGCAAGAATAACGTTATTTTCAGGTTTTATCATTTTGTTTGGTTTTCAATTTTTGTGTTTATGTCTCATACATTTATTAATAATAGATTGAAGAATACAATTTACTTGTATCTGATCCTTTCTCCAGCTTTGTGAGAAATTCGAATCTGCTGTTTCAGGCGTTAGCTGTAGCTGCTACATTCAATTCTGCTAAATATTTATCATAACTGTTCAAGACTTGAAGTTCAAAACCCTCAAGCCATATATAAGACAAAATGGAAGTTCAATCATTGGAAATTTAGTATTGAATACATACATTTTAAAAAGAGTGCAAAATTGATAACAAATTAACCGTACACTATATAGACACAATTTTGTGGACACCTGACCATAAGATTGGTATGTGGTTTTTTTAAACATCTCATTCCACATTTAATCACAAAGTTCTCAAAATAAACTCCACTCTTCTGTTAAAATGTTCCACTGGATTTTGTGGAGAATACATACAATACCTCACCTACAAGGGTGTTAGTAAAGTCAGGTACTGAGAAGGTCTGGGGTGCAGTCAGCATTTTAATTCATCCCAAAGGTGTTCAGTAGGGTTGGAGATCTATAGCAGGAGATCTTTCACTCTAACTCATGTAATGCATATCTTCATGGAGCTACCACATTCAAAAGCATCCTATACAATTTTCAGTATCCAAATTTGTGGTAACAGTTTGAAGTAGAAGCACATATGGCTGGAAAAGTCAGGTGTCCCAATACTTTATATAGTATTCATTTTGTATATTATATTTAGTGCCATTGTGTATAATGTTGAATTTAATGTCTTAATGAACCAGATAATGAACATGGTTTATAGATACTTTATTTATGGGCATTTAGAAAATATATTTTCTACTGGAGATGCATGTTTTTATACGATCATATTTTTCATTTAAAGTCTATCAACGAATGGACGCTAATCCAATAAATTCTTCTTTTGTAATCATTGTAGAGGACCTGAAGGAAAAACTTGGTGAGTTTATTGACCAAATGAATCAACAGAGGCCTGGATTACTCAAAAAAGTGAAGCACAAACAGCGACTGGGTCTGTCGCAAGCTCGTATTTCGGGATGGAAAGCAGCTGTCGGTGATGTGGTGGCCATTTTGGATGCTCACATCGAGGTGCATAAGCATTGGTAAAAAAAAACAAAAAACACTTGTGTATCACTGTGTCTTTCAACTTTGCACAAACACCTTATAAGTCTTAAGTTAATGCTTGTCATTTTTGACCATATAATGTTACAGTTCAGTTTGAGATAAAAAAAAAAGGTTGTTACAGGACCACAGAGCTAAAAAACAACACCACAGATTGACATAAGACTACACAGACCTCTGGTATAAATAAATAAAGTGCACGGTGACGGCGTATTTCAGGGAAAACCTGCCATATAAATATCCAGGTAGCATCCTCATAGCATTGTAAACCAACCCTTCCATCTCTCTCACAATCTATTTCCTGCCAACTGACATCCAGTGTTTTGCTCGTAACTGAAAAAATAGTAACTAGTTACAGTTACTCGTTACTTCATTCAAAAAGTAACTGTTACTTTGTTGATTACTTGCACCAAAAAGTAATGCGTTACTGTTAAAAGTAACTTTTTAGTTACTTTTTTAAAGAACGTTCTTTAATGTTCCCATTAATGCCCTTTTATGTGTTATGGTCTACAAACACAAAACTCACTTAAACACAGAGTAATTTTTAAACACTATTTTATTTAAGTCAGAGCAGCACAAACTGAATATATCACAAGCATTTCTGAAATAAATAACAAAACAAGCTGAATATTATATTCAGAATCAAAAACTTAAAGTGGCTTCTGCTGTTGTGTTGAGCTCTTAAACATGTTCCTTTCACAGCTGAAGTATGAAAACTATCAACAATGTACAACAGAACACCGGGTTAGCTTCTAGCTTCTAGCATGGGGTCCTGGAGGAGCTTCAACAGATTGGAGTTGCTGTTTATCGCAGTAGATACGACCTTCGAACCAGAAAGACACAGCTTACATTTGACAAAGTTTTTGTCTTTATACTCAACTAAAGTGAAATAATGAGCATATTTCCACTTTGAGAAACTCGTCTTGCTCTCGCCTCGACTCTCCATTACTGCTGCACAGACCTGAATAAACGGAGACACGCCCACAGTGCGTCTTCTTCATGTTTACAGTGGGTAATCCACCAATCCTACAATGCGACGCTGCTGTAAGCAGGTTAGGCTGTAGGCTACACTTCAGCCCAAATTAATTCATTTAAAAAAGTAACGGGTAACGCACCATACGGTAACGGTAACGAAGTTACTTTATTTTTAAAAGTAACGCGTTACTGCCCAACACTGCTGACATCTATAAGAGGGTTTTAAAAGCATTCGCTAAACGACTAGCATACTGGATAACAGCGTATTCCTAAAGTAATAACTACACACAAGTTTTAACATATAAACAAGACCTTCTTGGCTGGTCTAAAACTGCATTTTAATACATCTTTGTCTATGAAGATGTACAAAATTATTCTCGATAGTCTATTCTCTTCATTTCATAGCATTTCTCTTGGGTGTGCGGCTACAAGGAGAGTCTGTATACGTTGGAATTTCTATCCAATATAGAAATATGTATTCAATATTTGGAATATGTATCTGCCTTGATGTCATCTAAATGACCAGTGCGGCGCTTGAAGGCTTTAACAATTCAGTTGACAGCACAGAACAGACAGCACAGTCTGTCCGTATGGTCCTGAATTCTTCACTGGCTACCTTTAGGTTGAAGAGTTTGTTTTAGTTTGAAGTGTCCCCACCCTGGAGCAGTGATGGGAAGATCATATTATTTTAGTTACTTGGATCTTTAAATCTAGTCGTTTAGTTCATTTAATCCTTATCACCTTCATAGCGTCAACGGGAGTCGGATAACAAAAGGACGAACAACTCGGATCAGAGGACTCATTAGATGAACTTCTCAATTCTGTTTCCTGTGCACTGCACTGCATGGCGTCTAGTGGAGTCACACGACTCGGACTAGAAATGAGACACCTCAAGACGACTTGTTCTTCTAAATCACATTGAAGACTCAAAATGAACGATCATGAAAGACCCAACACCACCCTAAAAAAGATTATGTTCCTTCAACCTCAAGTCATTTCTCATTCGCCAATGGTGACATTGTTCAATCATTGTAAAGAACAACATATTCTTTAGTATGAATGAAAATATTTCTCTCTGTAAAGAAGTGTAAAGTCATTAAAATGGCCTTTATTTCTCTGTACATAAATAAACATATAAAAAACGAAATATTTGAATATTTAATTGTATTGATTAAAGCCATAATGGGGGCGATTAAATTAATTGAATTTCTATTGGTTTCAGGGCAGAACCGCTGCTGGCCAGAATCCAAGAAGACAGGACGGTGGTGCTGTCTCCGGTGTTTGACCGGGTGGATTTCAACACACTTAAATTGACTCCATACGAAACAAGCGCCCATGCCTTCGACTGGCAGATGTGGTGCATGTACGAGTCCTTCAGGCCAGAGTGGTACAAACTCAATGATGAGTCCATGCCTGGGAAGTGAGTGATACCATTCAGATTTATCATAAAATAGTCATTTTATTGTATACAAGGCTCTGTTTATTTATACGCCTTCCCAAATATAATGAAGAAACACTTGGGGGTATCCTAGCTCGTTAGGAAGCTGGGGTAAAAGCCATGATGCAGCAATCCTGGACCAGAAAAGGTTAAGGGGGTGTTCATGAGCCCAACATTGGCAGCATGGCAATGCTTGGGCTTGGACCCCCAAACCTTCAATCAGAAGTCCAACATATCTATACACTTAAATGTTTAGGGCCTCAATCAATGGCCCAACAGTGGCAGCTTGACAGATGGTTTTGATTATTCTCTCACATGTTCCTCCTCTTGAAATGACAATGTAGATTGTGACACTGAGAAACTGAGAATTGAATTGAATTGAAACCAGAAAGTCACAAAAAAATCCTCATAACGGAAAGAATTGTACAGAAGCAGCTTTATAATGTTATAATAAAGCTTTATATATTTATACTTACACTTATATTGTTAATATCTTATGCAATTATGTGCAATAATAATAATTAATTGTTACATGTGCAGAAACTTATGTAACTATAATTGTAGTCTGGCTTTTTCGCCATCTGTTTCGTTGCTACTACAAATTTATTTTAACTTATTAATATATGACTTAATATGTATATTTATTGAAATGTTCTTTTTTATTTGACTTTAAACTCAAATCTTTCTGCGAGCAACTGCAACCCAACAATTTCTCAAATAATTCTGATTCTAAAGAATTACCTTCAAATGTTATAGTTGCATGCTGATTGGAGTCGGCATCTGGAAACAAAAAACAAAAAAACGTATAAAAATGCATACATTTATTTAATTTTTATGTAAAGCATCTACCATACAAATCCTGTGTAAATGCTACCATCTTAGAATCAGTCCAATCATATAAACGTGTCGTTCGTCTTACAGATGTGTTTTTTTATGCTGCTGTAATTAAAAACGCCAACACCTTCTGTCGGATCATATTTGAGAATTCATCCGTGTTATTCCTTTATTGCCAGGAGTCCTTCCGTCATGGGGATTTTTGTAGCCGATCGAGTCTTCTTGGGAGAAATTGGAGGGTTAGACAAAGGGATGGAAATTTACGGAGGCGAGAACGTCGAGCTCGGAATACGAGTAAGTTGTTTATCGCTTGTATATTTGTCGCTGTAGTATTAAGAGTATTTATATAAACCTGGTGTGTGTTTTTTTTTATTAGGTTTGGCTGTGTGGGGGAAGCGTCGAAATCATCCCTTGCTCTAAGATCGCTCACATAGAGCGAGCGCATAAGCCCTACGCTCCAGATCTAGCCGAGCCCATGAGAAGAAACGCGATAAGGGTGGCTGAAATCTGGATGGATGAATACAAGAGAAACGTTCTTGTCAGCTGGAATCTTTCACAGAAGGTTGGATGTAGTAAACTCTAATTAGCTGTTAAAGATAAAAACCACGATATAAACATGGCGTAGCATCTATTATACAGTAAAGTTTGGTTCCTAAATAAATGTATTTGCATTAAGTTAACTGAAAGCATTTTCAGTGTGAATTTGCACAGCGTCTTGGTTACGACTGGCTGTTTCTGTGACAAATCCTTTCAGACTTGTGGTGATTTAAGGTACTGTTAGTAAATGGTTCGTTCAATGTAACGAGTCATCTCAAAGAGTAATTTGTACATTTTCTGCTGGACACGCATGAGAAAAGCATCGTGAAATCTCTGTAGGTTATGTACAGGAAACAGAATCGAGTAGTTTACCTCTCGACTTTTCTAGCCCGAGTTGTTTTTTCTTGTATCATGTAATTCCCAAATACGCTATACAGCGCATTAAACAGAAAACAGAAGTGAGTAGATCATCTCATCGGTCCTCTGGTCCGAGTCGTTCGTTCTTTTTCACGTGACTCCCATAGGATCTACACCAGGGGTCACCAACGTGAAGCTGGTGTGAAAACAGAGGAGAAATCAGAGTCACATCAGCCAGTTATTTACTGAGGGAGAGTTTCTGAAGAGCTGCATGATGAAGCTGTGAGACGTCTGGTGTTTACCAGGAGATATTTTTATGAAGAGCAAAATATTTTAAGTTATTTAAAGTTGAAGATTATTATTTATAAAATGGCATAAGAGAAAAGAAATCTGATTTAGATTTGTTGTTATTTTAACGTTTACTTGAAAGCACAATTTTTTATTTTTTTTGTTTAGGTTTTTTTCGCAGCAGGTTCATATTTCTGACTTGTATAATTTTGACAGGAGATATTTTTATAGAGAGCTATTTATTTAAAGTTTAAGTTTATTTTTTCTGGAATAATATTCCTGTTTGGTTTTATTCATATTTATGTTTAAAAAAAACATCTAGTTTTAGTGTGTTCAATAAATGTTTATTCTGTTCGCCCCGCAACCTAAAGAGTGCTTTGAGTTTTAGGCCCCCTGTGCAATTGAGTTTGACACAGATAAATATCATTAATTATTAATAACAACATATAATTAAAGGTAAATTGAGCAAATTTGTTATTTCAGAAGTGTGTATCAAACTGGTAGCCTTTCACATTACTCGGTACCCAAGAAGTAGCTCTCAGTTTCAAAAATTTTGGTGACCCCTGATCTACACAGTGCAATAGATCGGGTGTTTTTGGTCTGAATTATGAATAATTATGGGAGTCATGTGACTAAAGAACTATAGATTAGAACCAGAAGATATGAGAGGAGAGCTACTAGACGTGTTGGAGATCTGCTTATTGAAAATGTGAAATTTTATATTGATTCGAAAACAAAATTCATATTTATTCATTTTGATGAAAGAGATTCAAAGAAACAAGTCACTAAAATGATCCGATTTTCCCAACACTAATGCTTTGCCTTGCATTTATTAGGAAAAAAACGTAAAAATCATTGGCTTAAAGAGCAGGACTCAGGTGGACATCATCATAGGATAACCCATGATGATACTGAGACTTAATAAATCTCGGTTTTGACACAAAACAGGTGAACGCAGTAGGAAAATCAACCGACTAGAAGCAAAAAGAAAAAAAAGGCAAACATGAGCCAAAATCATTATAATGGATTTAATGATGCTTTAAAAGGTATTCAAAGGTTGGGAATTATTATTTTTTTATTATTATTATACCCAACCCTGGATTGCCAAGTAAACCTCCCTTTGTAATGTTTCTACGTTCTTGATCATGCTGTTTGTTTGCTGTTGTGTACTGAGGTCATGGACGGCTTTATTTATATTGAGATCTTGCTAATGGGTCAACTCCATTCAGCCACTTATTTGACTTCTATTAAATTTGCCAACAAAAATTTTACCAAAAAATGACAAAGCAAACAATGAAATTATTTAGACTTTCCTCATCACAGTAATGAATTGAAATCTCTCTTCTATTGCTATTTTTCCCACTCGCCATATCTCTCTTGGTTTTCCCAAATTTCCCTTCAACAATTCAGTGTTTTAAAGTACTATAAATCCTAGTGTAGTGTAGTGTAGTGTAGTGTAGTGTAGTGTAGTGTAGTGTAGTGTAGTGTAGTGTAGTGTACCTCAACCTGCTTTTGTACCATTTCAGATGTTATAAATAAATTACAATGAGCACAAAGAAAAGCTTCGAGAGTGACATATAAAACAAAATAATCAAATCCGCTTCACATCAAACCCTTTCAGAATCATGGAATTGATATCGGAGACGTGACGGAACGAAAGAAACTGAGAGACCAACTTAAATGTAAGCCCTTCAGCTGGTATCTGAAGAACGTCTATCCTGAATTAGACACCTGGGATGATCTACTCGGCTACGGCGCAGTAAGTCCTTTTTTATGAGGTTTCTCTTAGTATAAAATTGTGAAAATATATGATTTTATTTCATTTTGGAAAATCCAGTGAATTTGATTGGTTCACTTTGCCTTTGCTTGTTCAGATACAGACAGAATTTATAGAAAATCACTGCCTTGATCAAGGTCCTGTTCCTGGCAGCGTCCCTGTCATTTATCCGTGCCATTTTCTTAACCCTCAGGTAAGTTTTTGGACTACTAGCACCAAACAAAGTTTGCATTACAGCTTCTGTGAATGTTTGCATTTGAGTAAACCAAAAAAGAGAAAGGGTGGAAGCCTGTGTTTCATCAGGAAGAAGAAAACTAAGCACTCTGAATAAAAACATGCTCCACTCAGCATTTGTACAATATTGTTCACTGTCTAAGTGCCTTTTGTGTTTCGCAGGGACGTTTCTAGTCCTTTTTTTGCACCTTAGATGAGATTCTTATTGTCCCCCGAATGGCTCCGCTGTCCCACCACAATACTCCACCCCCCACACCGTACAAATGATTCGCAACCTTCCTTAAAAAAAGGTTAAACACGTTTAATAATCACTATTGCAAAATTGCCTGAATTCAATTAAGTAAGCATATACTTCATATTAAACTTCAGGAGAAAAACAGGTAAAGAATTGAAATGCAAAAAAACCCAACAATGAATCCAACAATAAATTTGTTTTAAATCCATTTAAAAGAGGAATTATGACTCGATTGTGAGTATAACACTTGTGACTTGGCTGGAGTTTTCTATTACTTTTCCTTAATAAAATATTGCGTGATGAAATCGGTTCATTCGGTTCACATCGGTTTTTTAATTAATCCTGTATATTTATTTTTAGTTTGGGTTCCCTGGTGGTCTAGTGGTTAGGATGCGGCGCTCTCACCACTGCGGTCAGGGTTCGATCCCCGGTCAGGGAACCAACCCCAGCCACTCTTAGTGCCGGTCCCAATCCCGAATAAATGGGGAGGGTTGCGTTAGGAAGGGCATCCAGCGTAAAAAACGTGCCAAATCAAAACATGCGGATGGTCCGCTGTGGCGCCCCCTAACGGGAGAAGCCGAAAGAAAGTTTATTTATTTTTGAGTTTGAGAATTCTTTTAATTCTCTCTGCCAAAAACCATGAGAAGACTGTGAAGACGGTGCTTGGTGTGTCAGGAACCAGAACACTATAAAGAGTGATCTAATGGTTATCAAGGACTATAACTATTAATGGTAAGAAATCATCTGTTCATCTGTTTGCCCCATTTGTTTTGTATATAGTACTGCTACTATAGGAGTAGTGGGGAACTCTACATCGGAGGCATCACCTCTCACAAGTACAATAATAACCGCTGTCTGGTGGATCCTGGTGAGGGAAACACACCTTCGCTGCATAACTGTAAAATATCCAAGGAGAAAGGATTCCATATGTACTGGGACTTTAAACAGGTGATTACGTTTAGATTATGAATTGCTGCAAATTACTAATCGGCTTTGCACTGTTGTGTTTAACAGCAGGGTTTTAAAAAACAACCTGCCAAACAATATATGGACAAAAGTAATAGGACACCTGACTTTTCCAAGCATACGTAGTTTTTCCACAATCAGTTCACGAAATTGTCTTAGGATGCGGAAGCATTACATTTTCCCTTCACATGAACTACGAGACCGAAACCTGTTCCAACATGAGAATAACCCTGTGCAGAAAAAGCTGTTAAGATATGCTCTGACCTCAACCCTCTAGGAGGAATTAAAACGCCACCTCAGGCCTCCTAACCTCAGCTTCATCAGTACCGCAAAAATTACTAACAACTTTGTATCTGAATGAGCACAAATCTCGACAAAATCTAGTGGAACATCTTCCCAGAAGAGTGGAGGTTATTATAAGAGCAAATGGGGACTAAATGTTGAACTTGATGTTCAATAAGCGAACACAAATCTTATGGTCAGGTGTCCACAAACTTTTGTCTATATAGTGTGTTATACCATATGTTATACCACAGTTAAATTCTTAACCCTTATTGATCAGAAGATGTAGATTTCTGACTCATTACATTAACAGCTTTGTTTTAATGCACTAATTTACTTTTTATTCATATTCACTTCTGTATGGTGGAACAGTTTACAGATTGCCAGTCATATGATAAGATTTCATTTAGTATATTAATGGAAGGAGACTCCAGTGGCAGAAAGGTCACGACGGTTTCTGGTTTCTCAGGAATATGACAGGAATATGACATTTGGTTTTTTTAACCAAATTGTTCATTCCTAATCACACTGCTGCTTTATTTCTTAGTCAGGAATCAGTAACACAACAGCTATTTGTGTTGTATAACTCTTCATCTGTATCTTTACTCAGGGTCATGCAATAAAAAACAAAAACACCAACAGATGTCTCGAGATTGCTCAAGGAGAGGATTCGTGGTACCACCTTGTCATTCAGGCCTGCAGCGGGCAAAAATGGAGGATACAATACGTCATCAAAGAATTTTAACTACCTTATGACACCTGGGTTTAAATGACAACCAAAGGAAATGAGACATATGGAAAATTTGGGCATCGATGAACTCTAGAGTAATGAAGCGAAGATTGACTTTCAGCACGGGTGGAACATTCAAACTGGAAAGGCAAACACAAATGCCATTAGTACATCGCTGCTAGGCAACCAGGACATGTGCCGATGGAACTAGCTAAATACTAAAGTTAATGATTTAGCTACTGTGTGTGTGTGTGTGTGTGTGTGTGTGTGTGTGTGTGTGTGTGTGTGTGTGTGTGTGTGTGTGTGTTAAGCCTTTTTCCAGAAGGTGTAAACACATAGTGACTGTGGAAACAGTCAGGAAGTCAGGAATATCAACATTTACCTCAGGTGTGTGGGTACATTTTGAGGAAATGACCCTGTACATCTAAAATTACACTGTAATGAACTTAGCATCAACTGAAGACTGAGCTTTCAAGGGCTCACCCTTATTGAGGAACGTAAACAAGGCATCACAATTGGTGAAAACCTGTCAGAATCTTGTGATGCCCAAAACATAAGTAGAATTGCTCGTTCCTGTGGGAACTCTGTATAAACCTGTTGAACGATTGGCTCTTTTGAAACCGAGAATAATACCAACATCTGGATACAGTTGTCTGTGGGGGGGGGTTCACCTTTATGATTTGTATATATATTTCAAAAAAAAGTTTTTTATCTTGGTGAGCTAAAAATATATACGATGGATGATGTGAATCTGATCTCACAGCGCCACCCGCTGTTCATGGAGGACTCAGTTTGAAGACATCTAAAAACCTTAATTTTTGTGATTTTATTTTTTTTTCCCAGGAGGAATCATCCAAATGTCAGAAACATTTGCCTGTAAGAAAATTGAGTAGAAACGTTTACTACAATCCCACAGATGACTTTAGTCTCTAGTATAATAACGACTATCTATCGTTGTTGTTTTGCCAAAGAGATGCATCTCAGTTTTTTATTTATTTTTTAATCTAAGAGAAAAAAAGCATCTAGAAGGGTAAAAGTAACATTTTATAATCAGTTAAACAATTTCAGATCATCAGTGAAGGTTTTTTTATCTCATGTAAAACTGTATTATAAAAGTTTTTGATTTTGATTCCCAAAAGTGTCTTACAGTCCAAAAATAAAGACACTTTTATCAAAATATCTTCACTATAGTCAAATGTGTATAGGATTTCCTATTTTAATATATTGATAAACCAAATATATGATTCTTAAACCTACTTTTTTAGACATTTGAAGCCATTTTATTTGATTGACATATATTGCATCTGAGAAATCGGCATCAAATGATCTGAAAATATTACGTTTGAAATCATAAAAGATGTCTGAATCGATTTAATATGTAATAATCCCACACTGAAAGAATGACTCACAATTGCACACATTTTTTATTTTTCTGAGCTTAAAAAGAATCTTTTGCTGCTACTCCTTTTATCTTATGCCTTGGAAGAAAGTTTAAGGCACTTGTGGGGAAAAACATGCTTTCAAAAATAAAACAGTTTATTTTTTTATTGATGAACACAAAAATGGAGAGTAAATATACCGAATAAAATCTAATTTAAATCAGTATTTGGTGTGACCACCCTTTGTCTGCAAAACAGCATCACTTTTTTCTAGGTACACACACTAGTACAACGTTTTTGAAGGAACTTGGCAGGTAGGTTGTTCCAAACATCTCAGAGAATTACCCACGGATCTTCTGTGAATGTAGGCTGCCTAAAATCCTTCTGAGTCTTCATGTAATCCAAGACAGACTCCACGATGTTGAGAACAGCGCTCTCTAGGAGTCAAATGTTTTACTTCCATTAATCCTTGATTTGTATACTGAAAATAGGTTCTTAATGACATTGGCTGCATGTTTGGGATCGTTGTTCTGCTGCAGAATAAATTTGGGGAAAATCAAATGCCTCCCTGATGGTACTGCATGATGAAATATCTGCTTGTATTTCTCACCATTGAGGACACCAATAATCCTGACCAAATCTCCAACTCCATTTGCAGAAATGAAGCCCCAAACTTGCAGGAAACCTCCACCATGCTTCACTGTTGCCTGCAGACTCTCATTAATGTAACACTCTCCAGCACTTAAGCAAACAACTTTGTTTTTTTGCTCCAGACATATTTCAGATTTTGCCTCATCAGTCCAAAGAACCTGCTGCCATTTTTCCGTTTTTATTTATTTTAGTTTATTTTTTCATTTTTGTCCAAGAATTTTAATTGCAAAATGGGATTATTATAAAATGTAAAAGTGCAATCAAACCAATTCCAAGAATCCCAAACCAGAACAAAGGGACATATGAAGAAGGTTCAACTACACATAAAAAGAGGAAGAGAAAAAAAATATATATAATTAATTAAAAAAATTAAATAAAATGAACAAATAAAAATACAAAAACTACCCTTTGAAGTAGTAAAAGAGGGGAAAAATGATACCCCCCTCAGTCTACCTCTAGTATACGTACATCATTAAAGTAGGTAATAAATTGTTGCCATTTAAAAAAAAAACATTTTTCCTTCATCTGACATTGATTTTTTTCAAGTTATAAAAAGAAAATTAAATCTTTAAGCCATACTGATATAGAAGGAGGTTGTGGGGGAGGTCCAAGATGGTATTCCATGGCGAGCAAGCAAAGATGCAAAAGCGACTACACTACCTTAGTTATGGGTTAGAGGTTGACACTGAGATGGAACACCAAAAAATAGCAATTAGAGGGCAAATGTCTAACTTCAGAGACAATAAAAAAAAAAAAGGAGTTCCAGAACTTCTACAGTTTGGGACTAAGTGCAAACATATGACTGAAGTTACACAGTGAAAGGTCACATTTTCCACATACAGTGGTGTGAAAAAGTGTTTGCCCCATTCCTAATTTCTTATTTTTTTGCATGTTTGTCACACTTGAATGTTTCAGATCAAACTAATTTAAATATTAGTAAAATATAACACAAGTAAACACAACATGCAGATATTAAATAAAGGTTTTTTTATTATTGAGGGAAAACAAAATCCAAAACAACATGGCCCTGTGTGAAAAAGTGTTTGCCCCTAAACCTAATAACTGGTTGGGCCACCTTTTGCACCAACAACTGCAATTGCACTGTGGAGGAATTTTTTTCCACTCATCTATGCAGAATTGTTGTAATTCAGCCACATTAGGGGTTTTTTTGAGCACGAACCGCTGTTTTAAGGTCACGCCACATCATCTCAATAGGATTCAGGTCAGGACTTTGACTAGGCCACTCCAAAGTCTTCATTTTTTTTTCTTCAGCCATTCAGAGGTGGACTTGCTGGTGTGTTCTGGATCATTGTCCTGCCACAGCTTGAGGTCTCGAACAGATTGCTGGGGATTCTCCTTTAGTATTTTTGGGTAACCAGCAAATTTGATGGTTTCATTTATCACAGCAAGTCTTCCAGGTCCTAAAGCAGTTAAACAGCCCCAGACCATCACACTACCACCACCATATTTTACTGTTGGTATGATGTTCTTTTTCTGAAATGTGGTGTTACTTTTTTAAGCCAGACGTAATCGGGGACACACCTTCCAAAAAGTAAAATTTTGTCTCTTCAGTCCACAGAGTATTTTCCCAAAAGTCTTGGGAACTGAGACGAGCCTTTATGTTCTTTTGCTCAGCAGCGGTTTTCGTCTTGGAACTCATCAGACCATTTTTGCCGTCTCTTTTTCATGGTGGAGTCATGAACACTGACCTTCACTGAGGCAAGTGAGGCCTGCAGTTCTTTGGATGTTGTTGTGGGGTCTTTTGTTACCTCTTGGATGAGTCATCACTGTGCTCTATGGGTAATTTTGGTCGGCTGGAGACTCCTGGAAAGGTTCTCCACTGTTCCATGTTTTTTACATTTGTGAATAATGGCTCTCACTGTGGTTCTCTGGAGTCCCAAAGCTTTAGAAACGGCTTTATAACCTTTTCCAGACTGATAGATCTCAATTACTTTCTCATTTGTTTCTGAATTTCTTTGGATCTCGGCATGATGTATAGCTTTTGAGGATATTTTGGTCTACTTCACTTTGTCAGGCAGGTCCTATTTAAAAGTTTTCTTGATTAAGAACAGGTGGGGCAGTAATCAGGCCTGTGTGTGGTGAGAGAAATTGAACTCAGGTGTGATAAACCACAGTTTTAACAGGGGCAAACACTGATTTGATACATTAAAGTCTGACAAACATGCAAAAAAATAAGAAATCAGGAAGAGGGCAAACACCTTTTTACACCTTTTTGATCACCTTTTTGGTTAGACCATGGTCTGATGGTCTAACCACTGAATGTCAGGAACGTTGGGATATATTTTCGATAATTTTTAAATGATATAAAACTGAGTCTAGCATATGACGTGGAAGAGGGTATATTATCTAACACCCTGTCCCGTCAAAGTGTATATTTGAGAGATAACACCACTCACATTCAATCCAAACATCTTTTCCCAAGCAGATTTTGGAGGTAAAGAGGGAAACCCAGAAAACCGGGACGAGGCACAATGTCTAATTTGAGAAAGAAAAAAAACGAAAAAGGTGAGAAGGAGGTAAGTGGAATGTCAAAGATAAGGCAGAGAAGGTCATAAAAACGCTATTAATTGAAAAAGTGTTCAAAGCGTTTCAGATCCTTCTTCTCCCAGAAAGTGAATGTAGAATCTGTAAAGGAGGGGGGTGGGTTGATATATTGCATATACTGTATGTGCCATGGAAGAGGCTGAGGTCAATTTAAAATAACGCTGAAATTGATCAAATATTTGAGAGGAACGCACTACTGGATTATCAGTATAGCGTGCAGCTGAGGTGGGAAGGGACTCCATGGCAGAGTGGAGGCACGCACCCAGAACACAAGCTTATAAATATTAGCTGCCCAATAATAATGCATGAGGTTAGGTAATGCAAGGCCCCCACTTAGTCTGCATTTTTGAAAAAAGTTTTGGAAAACCTGGGTGTTTTTCCCGCCCATACAAAAGACAAGATTAAACTTTCTTTCAGCTTCTTCCATTAGAGGTCGCCACAGCGGATCATCCGCATGTTTGATTTGGCACATGTTTTTATGCTAGATGCCCTTCCTAATGCAACCCTCCCCATTTATCCGGGCTTGGGACCCGCACTAAGAGTGGCTGGGGTCGGTTCCCTGACCGGGGATCGAACCCGGGCCGCAGCAGTAAGAATGCCGCAGCCTAACCACTAGACCACCAGGAACCCTACAAGAGACAAGATTAGCTGGTCAATATTTTAGAAAAATGTTTTAGGTAAAAACAAAGGAATAGACTGAATAAGATACAGAAATATGGAAAGAATGTTCATTTGAACTGCATTTATTCTAAAAAGTGGAGACACCGCCGCCATTTTTCTTGCCTTGCCCTGCCTTGTTTCTATGTTGACGGTTTTATTGCCTGCAATACTTCCAAGACCAGTTCCGACCAGACTTGTCTAGACAGTAAATATGTGTACCTGGGTTCCACTGGTTTCCACCTGGTCTTTGTTGATGGTACTGCTGGACACCTGATGTCCAAGGACTGTAAACATAATGTGTCTTTCATTTGCTACATTCGCTTTCCTTAAATGCATTTATGGTCCTCAACATTGCCTTTTTCTTCGTGCTTTTTCAAAATAGCTTGACCAGCACATCTTGAAATTCAGTCGGCTTGATGCAGTTAGTTATTAATACAATTGACCTTGATTCACCCATGATTCATTTTTATATCTGTTGTAAAAACCCCAAAGATGTCTGATGCATTCTTCCTTGTTTTGTAATTGAAGATCTTTGCGATAAGACTGTCTAGTTTTTACTTTAGTAGCCTTATGTGATTAACTTGTAGTGTCACAGTTTCCACAGCTTTGCAGTGAATCTACTGCTTTCCAAGAATTATTGTAAATATTCACAGTCATATTAAAAAAAATTGACTTGTTAGCACACATAGTAGTGTAGTGCATGCTTTGGGTGTCCTTGAAGCTGAAATGTTATCAACAATGCTTCCCTTTATATCTTTATTGTTCACATATAAAAAGTCAAGTGTTTCAATCTATTATAATACTTTTATATTACCCATCATTCAGAACTTACAAAAGCGCTAATCTCTCTCACACTCACACACACACACCTTTTTTTACATTTTCTTCTTTTTCTTTAATTACATCTTTTATTATTATTAAAGCAAATGAGGACTAAATATGGAACTGAGATGTTCAAAAGTTACATGCGAATCTTACGGTCAGGTGTCTACAAACTTTGTCCATGTAGTTTATATTGAATTGGAAAGTGCTGCAACTCCTTTGCCTAATTACTAAAAATTTTATTCTGTTATTTACATCTCAGCATTCAACAAGCAATACAGTTGTTTATCTGATAAAATGATGCACATTTCTGTTACACTTTTGACGCCTTTAACATGTTGTCTAGTGGTTTATTGTATCGTCAGCAAAACTCTGCACAATCCAATTCATGTCTTCTCTATCTTTCACCAATAGTAATGCTATTGGAAAAAAAATGCTTTTGGAAGACCCTTTCCAGTGTGATTTAGAATAATCTGATTCATACAGCCGAGCAGATGAGAGTTAAGGCCTAACCGGTATTTGACCTCATTATCTTCTGATCAGAACTCCAGCATTTTTATCCTATCCAAAATTCATGTGTTAATGTGACAGTCCTAATTTTAACTAATTACAATTTAAATGTATTGATATGGTTTTAATTTAAAGACGCTTTACAGCCCTACTCACAAATGTTTTTGGCAGAGACCTTTATCCAGAGTGCAGTTGAGCAGGTGATGGTTAATGCTTTGCTGGTATTTGACCACACAACCTTCTGATCAGAAATCCTACTCTTAACAACTGAGCTGCCAGTTCTATTTCAATGAAGTTGAACTTCAAGTTACACATGAAGTGCCAGGAACTACTTTCTGTCTTACCACTGTATTAGTCTATAGGTTGAATACAAGGTGGAACATGGAGGTACAGTTTCAATGGTTCAGGCTGTAAAAACAAATATGCTAAAAAGTATACTACAGAAAAGTAAATGTGTTCTTTATTATTTCGATGATTTTTGCACGTCGTGGTAAGCCATTTGAGATGCTGGCTGATAAATAGAGGCACAAACTTCCGAAAAAAGGCACCACTGAACTACAGGTGGCTTTTGAAGAGCTAGAGGTTCCACTTAAAGAACATCTAGCTGGTCAAGAAACTACTTTTCAGTTTAACCCTCCAAATGCTCCACATTTTTGGAGGGACCTGTAAACGTGAAATACAATTGGTGTAAACCGAACTTCAAGTAATCTTGGGCAATCAAACAGTGACCAAACCAGTTTTAAATACAGTGCTTGTGAAACTGGAATTCTCAACTCAAAGCCACTCGGTTACGTTTCATCAGATCCCAGTCACACCAAATCTTTTGCTAATGGGTCGTCGTGATGCATCGCTCCCACAAACAAAATGGAGATGGTAACACAGCCAAATTCCAGGTTATTACAGTGAATTCATAATAAGTCATCTCTGTGATGTCACACTTATTAGGGAGAGGTGGTGCAAAGTGCACTATCATAACTGGACTACTGTCTGTTAATAACTTACTGTCAATAAATCATTTGCACATAGACAATTTCCTACGCCTTTAAGGCATTTCAAATGACTTTGTGATATTCCTTATTTATTAATCATTAAAAATAAGAGAAGGACGACGCCTTTTTTTTAAATTCATGTTGTGCTTATTCAATAAATGTTTAACTATTTGACTGTACGTGGCAAAATTTGCTTCTGATCAGAATGTGTGCACATAACCATAAAAACCCCAGACTTAACTTGTTAACAAGTGACACCCAATAACAAGTTACATCACTGATGAAAAATTTAAATTTGGGACTACTTGGTGATATTTTAGACACGTTTCTTAGTTATCATCTTTGGTCATTGGTCATTATTGGTGTGCAGTGTGTAAAAAATATGGATGTTATTAGACATACAGTCTGGAAAAAGCACATTTCAGACCCTAGATGAAGTACATGAGTGGTAGAGCGGAAAGCAATGCATCTTATGGCATAGCATACGCTGTGAAATACAAATATGTATATGACATGTAATTTATTGCCTGATGAATTGTTTAAAAGAGAAAATTGGGGATATAAAATAATAGTAAAATTGCAAATAGGAAATGTTTTTTTATCTTTTTGGATATTTATGTCTACACTTCTTCTTCTTTTGGCTGCTCCCATTAGGGGGCGCCACAGCGGATCACCCGTCTCCATACTCCCCATGTCCTCTACATCTGCCTCTTTTAAACCAACTACTTGCATGTCTTCCCTCACCACATCCATAAACCTCCTCCTTCCTGGTGGCTCCATCCTCAGCATTCTCCAACTGATATACCCCGTGTCCCTCCTCTGCACATGTCCAAACCATCTCAATCTCACCTCCCTCACCATGTCTCCAAAACGTCCTACATGCTCTGTCCCTTTAATAAACTCGTTTCTAATCTTGTCCATCGTCGTCACTCCTAACGAAAACCTCAACATCTTCAGCTCTGCTCCTCCAGCTCCACCTCCTGTCTTTTACTCAATGCCACTGTCTCTAATCCATACAACATCTCAGGTCTCACCACAGTCCTATAAACTTTCCCTTTCACTCTCACAGATACTCTTCTATCACAAATCACTCCTGCTATCACTCTTCTCCACCCACTCCACCCTGCCTGCACTCTTTTCTTCACTTCTCCAACACACGCTCCACAAACACACAATGCAACTCCTTCTGACCTTCTCTACACTTCTCCATCAACATTCTCAAAGCATGAAATCATACTGTTGCTCGCAGATGGTCACCTCTTCTCTCAGCCTGGCTTCCACTTCTCTTTCCCATAACTTCATGATGTGACTGATCAACTTTAGTCCCCTGTAGTTACTGCAGGTCTGCACATCTCCCTTATTCTTAAAGATCGGTACCAGCACACATCATCTCCATTCCTCAGGCATCCTTCTACCTTCCACAATCTTGATAAAAACTCCACTGCCATCTCTCCTAAACATCTCCATGGTTCTACCAATATGTCATCTGTTCCAACCGACTTTTTACTCTTCATCCTCTTAATCGCTGCTCCTTCTCTCTCTCTCTCTCTCTCTCTCTCTCTCTCTCTCATTTTCCTCATTCATCAGCTGCTCAAAATACTCCCTCCATCTTCTCAACACACTCTCCTCACTAGTCAACACATTTTCATCTCCATCCTTTATTGCTCTAACTTGCAGCACATCCTTCCCAGCTCGGTTCCTCTGCCTGGCCAATCAGTATAAATCCTTTTCTCCTTCCTTAGTGTTCAACTTCTCATACAGCTCCTCATATGCCTTTTCCTTCGCTTTCGCCACATCCCACTTCACCTGCTGATGCATCTCCTTGTACTCCTGCCTACTTTTCTCATCTCTCTGTTGAGTTTCTCCAACCTCTTTCTCCTTTCTTCATGACCTCCAGACTGGACTATTGTAATGCATTACTAAGTGGCTTGTGCAACCCTAAAGGCTGGATTAATTTTAAGTCTAAACTGATTCGGTATAATTCAGTGATAATTGCATCATTGTAGAAATATGATAAAGAGCTCATTTTGTGTGTAAAAGTGTAGGATTTCCAAGTTTAAACATTTGTTATGTTCTCTGTGTTCTACTGGGAATTAAATATTGGCTCATATAATTATGGTATGACGTCACAACATTTCTGGAATTTGGGTTGCATACATAACCTGTGACGTGTTAACTAATTTAACATATAACCTCTATAAATTTATGTTTCGATAACTAACTAAAGAAAGTAATCTGACTATACATTTCATTTCTATAACAAAATTAAAGATTATAAGACATATACCTAAATTTACACATGAAACAGAATATTGCTATGGTATAATTATTCTAGTAATAAATAATTCTAATGTAATTTTACGTCAAAAAAAAAGTCAGGCAGTGTGTTTATATGTGTATTATATGTTTATTAAACGCATTAAAAGGTGTGTACAGAGCAAATATGTCACTAAATAGATTATGCCGTGTTTAACAAACAAAACGAATGCTGATTAAATCGAAACTAAAATCGACAATGTATCCGTTTTTTTTAATGACCATAATTAAGCATTTTTATAAACGATAGTAACCCGACCTGTAACATTCAAACAAATAGGTTTCAGATCAGCTGCAATCAGATGCGCCACCTTTTGAGCAGAGAAGCAACACCCACCTGTATTTTACTCGTGCTGAAATCGGTATTTGTACATTTGACTCGGAAAATGAGGATCCTGAAGTTGACTTTGGCTAGAATTGTTATTTTTGCTGCCGCGTCTCTTTTTTTGATCACTTCTGTGATAAAATGGGAAAATGTTCATTCTGACAAGAAAGAGAATAAAGAAGCGCTGAAGGGAGAACATGAGAAGAAAACCTCTGTTGAAAAACTCTGTGAGTATGTGAGATTTAAACCAACTGTCCATTGTAGAAATGCATTTATTTAGCGTGAAAGAGAGCAATAAAGAGCAAAATAAAATATGCAAAATGTGACTATATATATATATATATATATATATATATATATATATATATATATATATATATATATATATATATATATATATATATATATATATATATATATATATATACACCATGCTATAGGTGGGAGATATATTTATATATATATAACTCCCACCTATAGCATGGTCATTTGCCTTTATTGACTAGTTAAAACCATCACTGTTTTTTTTACAGAATTGATGAAAATAATAGTATTAAAATAAACTAATTATTTATCTAATGCATTTATTTAGCGTGAAAAAGAGCAATAAAGAGCAAAATAAAAGATGCAAAATGTGACTATATATATATATATATATATATATATATATATATATATATATATATATATATATATATATATATATATATATAAACACCATGCTCTATATATATATATATATATATATATATATATATATATATATATATATATATATATATATATATATATATATATATATATATATATATAGCATGGTAATTTGCCTTTATTCACTAGTTAAAACCATCAGTTTTTTTTTTCCAGAATTGATGAAAATAATAGTATTAAAATAAACTAATTATTTATCTACCTTTCTCCTCTCCATCATATCAGCTATCTCTCTCCCTTTACCACTCATACTACCAACATTTAAAGTACCAACCCGAACCTCCACTCTCCTACACTTCTCTTTTCCCTGCCGTCTCTGTAAACGTCTTCCTCCTCTCCTTCTCCTCCTTCGGCCAACAGTAGCCCAATTTCCACCAGTACCCTGTTGATTAACGATACCTGTGGCGGTCGTTGGTAACCCGGGCCTCGACCGATCCGGTATGAATTTCTGATTCCTGATCCGCATATATGATTTGGCACATTTTACGCTGGATGCCTTTCATACCAAAACCCTCCATATTTATCCGGGCTTGGCACCAGCACTAAGAGGGCACTGACTTGTGCAATCCTAAAGGCTGGATTAATTTTAAGTCTACACTGATTCAGTATAATTCAGTGATAATTGCATCATTGTAGAAATATGAAAAAGAGCTCATTTTGTGTGTAAAAGTGTAAAAGATTTCCAAGTTTAAACATTTGCTGTGTTCTATTGGGAATAAAATATTGGCTCTCCACCCTGTCGTACGCTTTCTCTAAATCCACAAACACACAATGCAACACCTCTTGACTTTCTCTATACTTCTCTATCAACATTCTCAAAACAAATATTGTGTTTGTGGTGCTCTTCCTCGGCATGAAATCATACCGTTGCTCACAGATGGTCACCTCTTCTCTCAGCCTGGCTTCCACTACTCTTTCCCATAACTTCATGATGTGACTGATCAACTTAATTCAACTTAATTTTATAACAAAACCCTAAAGGCTGGATTAATTTTAAGTCTACACTGATTCGGTATAATTCAGTGATAATTGCATCATTGTAGAAATATAAAAAAGATCCATTTTGTGTGTAAAAGTGTAGGATTTCCAAGTTTAAACATTTGTTATGTTCTCTGTGTTCTACTGGGAATTAAATATTGGCTCATATAATTATGGTATGACGTCACATCATTTTGGGAATTTGGGTTGCATACATAACCTGTGACGTGTTAACTAATTTAACATATAACCTCTATAAATTTATGTTTCGATAACTAACTAAAGGAAGTAATCTGACTATACATTTCATTTCCATAAAAACATTACAGATTATAAAACATATTCTTAAATTTACACATGAAACAGAATATTGCTATGGTATAATTATTCTAGTAATATAAATAATTTTAATGTAATTTTAAGTCAATAAAAAAAAAACAAATTACTCGAGCATAAGATTGGTATTTGTTTTTTAAAAATTTGCATTTAGTGCCCTAATTAGTGCACCTATAGGGCACTAAATACATATTTTCAAAAAGCACATACCAATCTTATGCTCGAGTGATTGGTATGTGCTTTTTAAAAATTAGTGGCTGTTAGTGAAGTCAAATAGTGATGTAGGTGAGGTGATGAGACCTGGAGTGCAGTCAGCGTTCCCATTCATTCCCAAAGTTGTTCAATAGGGTTTGATGCTCTATAGCAGGAATGTAAAGCATATCTTCATGGAGCTGGCTTTGTGCACAGGTGTACTGTCCTGCTAGAACAGGTTTTGGGTCTCCTAGTTCAAGTGAAGGTAAGCTTATGCAAACACCTGCCTCCAAATTTGTGGTAACAGTTTGGGGAAGAACCACGTATGCTGTCCATATAGTGTATCTTAAAATGTTACAATGTTAAATGACCAGTAATGTCATAAATCACTGAAAATGTGGGAGGAGGATCTAATCCAATAATGACTGATTAAATCTCATATTGTTTTATTGTATATTAATTAATCAATCTCTCAATAAAAATATTTTAAAAATGCAAATAAACTAATTATCATAGGCATCCAGACATTCCACCAGCTCTGAGCTCCACCCAGTATCACACTAGATTGTGGAGATTAATTCACAAATCTAAGGCTAAATTTATACAATACATTTTTTACAGTAATATACCCCATGAGAGAACAAACAATGATCAATATAATGTTATCAAACAAGTTGTAAAAAAAAAGTATAGTATTTAAAAACATTTGAGTAACTGATTGTCATGAAAAGTCAAATGCACACAATACCAGAGGTGGTTAAATGTTTTGAGCAGGAATTATTAATCGTAATTAATGGGCAAGCAACCAAAAACAACAGCTATAAACATGCAGGTAGAACAGGTAAGGCAATAAAGTGACGGCCAAACCAGGTTATTAACAAGAAACAAATGCAAGAATGGGGAAACAAAAACTGAGACATTAAACAAAACAAAACGCCAATTGTAGAAAAACCAAACGAGGTACTTTGCCGTCGACATGGGCGCAGTAGGTTAAGAATTAACTGATCAATTTCATGCCCAAGTTCAGTTTAATTTAGTTCCCTCAGTAGACTTTTCCCCTATTCACCAGGTCCATAGGAATAATCTTTTCAGCTTGAGCAACTTAAGAATCTTCTTTTTCTTTCGGCTGCTCTCATTAGGGGTCGCCACAGCAGATCATCCGTCTCCATACCCCCCTGTCCTCTACATCTGCCTCTTTCACACCAACTACCTGCATGTCTTCCCTCACCACATCCATAAACCTCCTCCTTGGTCTTCCTCTTTTCCTCCTTCCTAGTGGCTCCATCCTCAGCATTCTCCTACTGATATACCCCATGTCCCCCCTCTGCACATGTCCAAACCATCTCAATCTCACCTCCCGCACCTTGTCACCAAAACGTCCTACATGCGCTGTCCCTCTAATAAACTCATTTCTAATCCTGTCCATCGTCGTCACTCCCAACGAACATCTCAACATCTTCAGCTCTGCTATCTCCAGCTCCACCTCCTGTCTTTTACTCAATGCCACTGTCTCTAATCCATACAACATCTCAGGTCTCACCACAGTCCTATAAACTTTCCCTTTCACTCCCACAGATACTCTTCTATCACAAATCACTCCTGCTATCACTCTTCTCCACCCACTCCACCCTGCCTGCACTCTTTTCTTTACTTCCCTAACACACTCTCCATTACTTTGCACTATTGACCCCAGGTACCTGAACTCCACCACCTTCTCCACCTCTTCGATTTGGCGCATGTTTTACGCTGGATGCCCTTCCTAACGCAACCCTCCCCATTTATCCAAACTTGGGACTGGCACTAAGAGTGCATTGGCTTGTGCCTCCCTAATAGCTGGCTTGAGCAACTTAAGAATTATGGACTTTAATTAATATAATTAGTTGGTTTTATTAAAGGAATCTGTGTGAACATTTACGCATGTATTTGACGATCACTAAATAGCACACCTTAATAATGATTGAACTGTAATTGAAAAGACATTTGGTGCCACCCAGATAGGAAAAGTTTCCCTTTTGAGTCTGGTTCCTCTGAAGGTTTCTCCCTCATACCATTTCAGGGAGTTTTCTCTAAATATTTATTTGCTCATTAGAGGTAAAATTAACTATAAAAGTCATATAAAAATAAAACTGTATATATATGTATGTGTGTATATATATATATATATATATATATATATATATATTTTTATAAAATTTAAAGTACCAACCCGAACCTCCACTCTCCTACACTTCTCTTTTTCCTGCCGTCTCTGTAAACGTCTTCCTCCTCTTCTCCTCCTTCGGCCAACAGTAGCCCAATTTCCACCAGTACCCTGTTGATTAACGATACCTGTGGCGGTCGTTGGTAACCCGGGCCTCGACCGATCCGGTATGAATTTCTGATTCCTGATCCGCATATATGATTTGGCACATTTTACGCTGGATGCCTTTCATACCAAAACCCTCCATATTTATCCGGGCTTGGCACCAGCACTAAGAGGGCACTGACTTGTGCAATCCTAAAGGCTGGATTAATTTTAAGTCTACACTGATTCTCATATGATTATGGTACGGTGGCCGAGAAGTGCAAAACACATTAACAAAGAAAGAAACAAAGTTATAAGATTTCATACTTCCTGAATATTTTGAATGACAGGTGTCTCGTCTAATGAACGGTAAGTTTCCATTCACAAACTATACCTTCCTTTACGGTTTGTCTGAATTGTCATTGTGTTTTCGGATTTGTTAATTAGTTTTTTTATTTGTTGTTTTGTTTTCGGATTTGTTAGAGTGTTTTCTATTTCTCGGCCACTGTATTATGTTATGACGTCACAACATTTCGGGAATTTGGGTTGCATACATAACCTTTGACGTGTTAACTAATTTAACATATAACCTCTATAAACTTATGTTTCGATAACTAACTAAAGAAAGTAATCTGACTATACATTTAATTTCTATTAAAAAATTACAGATTATAAGACATATTCTTAAATTTACACATGAAACAGAATATTGCTATGGTATAATTATTCTAGTAATATAAATAATTTTAATGTAATTTTAAGTCAATAAAAAAAAAAACTAATTACTCGAGCATAAGATTTGTATTTCCTTTTTAAAAATTTGCATTCAGTGCCCTAATTAGTGCACCTATAGAGCACTAAATACACATTTTCAAAAAGCACATAACAATCTTATGCTCGAGTGATTGGTATGTGCTTTTTAAAAATTAGTGGCTGTTAGTGAAGTCAAATAGTGATGTAGGTGAGGTGATGAGACCTGGAGTGCAGTCAGCGTTCCCATTCATTCCCAAAGTTGTTCAATAGGGTTTGATGCTCTATAGCAGGAGATCTTCCACTCCAACCCATGTAAAGCATATCTTCATGGAGCTGGCTTTGTGCACAGGTGTACTGTCCTGCTAGAACAGGTTTTGGGTCTCCTAGTTCAAGTGAAGGCAAGCTTATGCAAACACCTGCCTCCAAATTTGTGGTAACAGTTTGGGGAAGAACCACGTATGCTGTCCATATAGTGTATCTTAAAATGTTACAATGTTAAATGACCAGTAATGGCATAAATCACTGAAAATGTGGGAGGAGGATCTAATCCAATAATGACTGATTAAATCTCATATTGTTTTATTGTATATTAATTAATCAATCTCTCAATAAAAATATTTAAAAAATGCAAATAAACTTATTGTATTCAATAAATTTTTTTATTAAAAATAATCCATTTGTTTGAGTATGGAAACGTAGACACCTCATATCTGATCTGCAGGGTGGAACTGTGAGTTTTATTGCTCTGTACACTTAAGCATAAGTACTGTTGTGGACAGTAATATACCCCATGAGAGAACAAACAATGATCAATATAATGTTATCAAGCAAGTTGTAAAAAAAAAGGATAGTATTTAAAATCAATTCAGTAACTGATTGTCGTAAAAGTCAAATGCACACAATATCAGAGGTGGTTAAATGTTTTGAGAAGGAATTATCAATCGTAATTAATGGGCAAGCAACCAAAAACAACAGCTATAAACATGCAGGTAGAACAGGTAAGGCAATAAAGTGACGGCCAAACAGAACAAAACCGAAAACGAGGTACTTCACCGTCAACATGGGCGCAGTAGGTTAAGAATGAACTGATCAATTTCATGCCCAAGTTCAGTTTAATTTAGTTCCCTCAGTGGACTTTTCCCCCTATTTACCAGGTCCATAGGAATAATCTTTTCAGCTTGAGCAACTTAAGAATTATGGATTATAATTAATATAATTAGTCGGTTTTATTAAAGGAACCTGTGTAAACATTTACGCATTTATTTGACGATCACTAAATAGCACGCCTTAATAATGATTGAACTGTAATTAAATAGACATTTGGTGCCACCCAGATAGAAAATGTTTCCCTTTTAAGTCTGGTTTCTCTGAAGGTTTCTCCCTCATACCATTTCAGGGAGTTTTCCTTAAATATTTACTCGCTCATTAGAGGTAAAATTATAGGAACAAACTTATAGTTACTGAAATGTATCTCTGTAAAGCTGCTTTGGGACGATGTCCATTATAAAAAGTTCTATAAAAATAAAATTGTATTGAAGTGAATTGAAGTGCAAATGCAGACTTTTTTGATGAATAACCAAGAATGAAGCAAAAAATAAACTAAAAACAAGACAAATGCTGGAAACTAAGAGCGTTAAACAGCAAGGAACATATAGTAGACATCAACAAAAGCATGAGATGTACAGAAACCTAATGGCACATAGTATTGGTATCAAGGTGAAGGGCTAATTTTTATCCTTCCCTGGCACTGATGTAATCCACAAACATTATTTGTGTGTATTTCATACTTTATTTCATGTTCAATAATATTCAATGTGCCTTTGGTTTATAATTATTAAATAATCTGCTTATCCTGTTCTACTGACCTCAGTCGTTTCTCACATTGCAGATGACATGTTGATATCCTTTGATGAAAAACAGAACCGAATGCAGAAGATGCTGGAGGAGTTGCAAAAAGGTCAAAAGAAAAAGAACAGTCCAGAAGATCCTAAGTCTCTGCTTTTCCAGAATTCTCCGCTGTTTAACAACTGGGGTAAAGATCTCTCCCATGACGAGCAGCGTGAGGCGCAAGACGGCTATAAAAAATATGGATACAACGTCTATTTAAGCGACCAGCTACCGATTAACCGACCGCTACCAGACACCCGAGACCCCAGGTGAAATAATCCCAATATGCAATCATGTTTCTATCCAACTGTACATACACTCATATGCCAAAAAGTAATTGGTCAACCTGGTGTTGAACATTCCACAGTTATCCCCCCTTTTTGTACCCTATAATAAGATCCACTCTTCTGAGAAGGTTTTCTACTGGATTTTAGGTCCTCTCACACATCATCTTGGACTTTACTTTGTGCACATCATGCTGGAAAAGGGTTTGTGCTTTTTAGTTCCAGTGAAGCTAAATTGTAATAATCCAGACTTACTAACAGTCTAGTCTGCTTCTAACAGTTTGGTGTGATGATTGGGTGTGTACAAACCTTTGGCAGTATAATGTTTGCAGACTGATGTCCAATTAAATTAATTAGTAGTCAAACAGCATTAGTTATAGAGAGAGATCAGCAAGATGCCTAAGGAAGGTGATTCAAATTCTAGGAGAACATACAGTATGAACAGGCAAAATTATAAGGAAAGGGAAAAGAGTGGCAGAAAAAGTGCATGAAAACAACATGAAGCAGATGCAGGAACCTTCCTAAAAATTACCATGGTTAATTATTGGCTTGCAACATAAACTACCACCTCACCTATCGTACTACTGCAGGAGAATGGTAAGAAAAACGCAGGATGAATCCGATCCGATTCCAGGCAGGACGAGTCGTTTTGAGGGTGTCTGAAAAGAGTTAATTGAATTTGTTACAAAGCAGTCGTATGAGTCTTACGTTCTTCAAATATCGAAATAAATGCGATAGAAATCAAGAAATGCAATACAAACAGTTCCTGTAACATCTCACATTTGGATGTGGTGGTACTTTATACGCAAACATGCAAATTTATGACAAAGGAGTGGTTTTATTTATTTTCGAGATAAGATCCCTGACTTTACCCTAAATGGTAGCTTGCTGCGTGTTTGACCAGTTACGTTTCTATGCACTCAAATAAAAAGAAACGATTGGTTAAACAAGATATAGTGGTGTAAAATTTAAGATGTTTGCCTTTGATATGTAGTGGAGTTACTGTAAAAGTGTCGCAAAATAAATATACTTTAGTAAAGCACTGTAAATAAGCTACCTAAGTCCAAATTACATTTACTTCTTTACTGTACACCACTGTATAATAGTGTGTTAATAATGTGTAGTTTTGAAACTTTATCCTCTCCTTTTGGAGTGGATTTTATATGTACAGTGGAACCCGGTTATCTCGACCTCGGTTATCTCGACAACCCTATTAAGTCGACATTTTTGAAGTGGAAGCGCCAAATTCTCGCTTTTTCTAAGCATTTTTTATCGGTTATGTCGGTTTTTATGTCGCCGAACCCTAATATCTCAAGCACAAGGGGGGGAAAATTTGCCATTTAACATCGGTTAAGAACTCGCGAAAGTGGCGGAAAAATCAAGGCTTACAGCTGCTACAGGTGTTGTATTGTATACTGGTAAATCTCTGCTGTTAGTTAGTGCTAGTGTTCATAGTGTTAGTAGGGGTGCGGTGCGGCTTTGGAAGAAAAGCGCAGCCGTTGAGAGAGTGCCGGTGGAAAGACACGTACCGGGATACGCATGAGCGATAACAACAACCGCCGTGAACCAACATATAGCAACAATAACGGACAGTGAGAGTGTGGGAGTTTAAATAGGAGCTGGTGATGATGATAAACGAGCACCATATGTGCGCGATTGAAGCCGAGAGCTTCAGAGAAAGCGGCCGAGAAAACACCTGCCACGCTGAAGGGGGCTGAAGGGGGCGTGGCAGGTGGATTCCTGACAGATAAACATGTACTGTATGTATTTTTATAGCATGCCTTCATCAAACAAATCGCGGCAACGCTGTTGTGTAAAAAAAACCTTCAAAAACACGTGCATGCACATTCTCATTTATTAACGCACATCATGTACATAAAGAAATTTCAAGCACGTTAATATATTGCCGCCATTTTAATTTTCGTTTATCTCGATCATCGGTTATCTCGATGCTTTTTGGCGACCCCCTAGGACATCGACATAACCGGGTTCCACCGTATGTAAATATATATATATATATATATATATATATATATATATATATATACACACACACACACACACACACACTCACCAGCCACTTTATGAGGTACACCTGTCCAACTGCTCGTTAACGCAAATTTCTAATCAGCCAATCACATGGCAGCAACTCAATGCATTTAGGCATGTAGGCATGGTCAAGACGATCTGCTGCAGTTCAAACCGAGCGTCAGAATGGGGAGGAAAGGTGATTTAAGTGACTTTGAACATGCCATGGTTGTTGGTGCCAAACGGGCTGGTCTGAGTATTTCAGAAACTGCTGATCTACTGGGATTTTCACGCACAACCATCTCTAGGGTTTACAGAGAATGGTCTGAAAAAGAGCAGTTCTGTGGGCGCTAATGCCTTGTTGATGCCAGAGGTCAGAGGAGAATGGCCAGACTGGTTCAAGCTGATAGAAAGGCAACAGTAACTCAAATAACCACTCATTACAACCGAGGTATGCAGAAGAGCATCTCTGAAAGCACAACACGTCGAACCTTGAGGCGGATGGGCTACAGCAGCAGAAGACCACACCGGGTGCCACTCCTGACAGCTAAGAACAGGAAACTGAGGCTACAATTCGCACAGGCTCACCAAAATTGGACAATAGAAGATTGGAAAAACGTTGCCTGGTCTGATGAGTCTCGATTTCTGCTGCGACATTCGGATGGTAGGGTCAGAATTTGGCATCAACAACATGAAAGCATGGATCCATCCTGCCTTGTATCAACGGTTCAGGCTGGTGGTGGTGTAATGGTGTGGGGGATATTTTCTTGGCACACTTTGGGCATATTAGTACCAATTGAGCATCGTGTCAATGCCACAGCCTACCTAAATATTGTTGCTGACCATGTCCATCCCTTTATGACCACAGTGTACCCATCTTATAATGGCTACTTCCAGCAGGATAACACACCATGTCATAAAGCGCGAATCGTCTCAGACTGGATTCTTGAACATGACAATGAGTTTACTGTACTCAAATGGCCTCCACAGTCACCAGATCGCAATCCAATAGAGCACCTTTGGGATGTGGTGGAACGGGAGATTCGCATCATGGATGTGCAGCCGACAAATCTGCAGCAACTGCGTGATGCTATCATGCCAACATGGACCAAAATCTCTGAGGAATGTTTCCAGTACCTTATTTTCATATACGCGAAAATACGGTAGTGAGACGGCACTGTGCAGCCGCAGAAAAACTCGCGGAAGTGGTGGAAAATCAAGCCTTACAAATGCTACAGGTGTAGGCTCCTTTTTAGAGCTGAAAATGACTCGAGAATTTTTAATAAAAGTTTGTTTTGAGAATCGACGATGGTTTGTATTGTATACTGGTAAATCTCTGCTGTTAGTTGGTGCACATATGCCTTTTGGTGTAAACAAACATGTATGTACATTTTTATAGCATGCCTTCATCAAACAAATCGCGGCAACACTGTTGTGTAAAAAACCTTCAAAAACACGTGCACGTACATTCTCATTTAATAACGCACATCATGTACATAAAGAAATTTCAAACACGTTAATATATTGCCACCATATTGGTTTTCGTTTATCTCGATCATCGGTTATCTCAACGCTTTTTGGCACACCTCTACGCCGGCGACATTACCGGGTTCCACTGTATATATAAAGTTAACGTTTCAAACCTAATTACCAAAACTACCCATTATTAACACACTATTATACAGTGGTGTACAGTAAAGAAGTAAATGTAATTTGTACTTAAGTATCTTTTTTCAGTGCTTTACTAAAGTATATCTATTTTGCGACACTTTCACTGTAAATCCAATCTATATGAATTTTTAAAGGACACACAAAGAAATTTTGACTGTACTTACTGTCTGTACAAATCAGTATTAATTGAATCACACCCCATTTGTAGAATCGCCCCGCTCTACATATAATTCATTTCAGAATCAGAATCAGGTTTATTGGCAAGTGTGTTAACAAACACAAGGAATTTGCGTCCAGCCATTAGTGACTCTCAAAAGTACAGACAAAAATATCTTTCATTAGTACATTTTCTGTACCACTGCATGAATTTAAAACTCACAATAGACAGTTGAAAAGTATTTGAGCTGGAGATATTCATACAGGACATGAACAGGATATTCACAATTACAGCATGCAAACACATGTCTGTGTGTCACTGTTTATGGCAGATAGCAAGCAAAGCTTGTAGGGAATCAAAGTGTGTCTACATTCTCATTCACTTTCAGTAAACACTTGGTGGGGCTGCCGTAAATAGTGCTTACAATGTTAATCCTGGAAACACTTGAGCAACAATACACACTGAATGGAAATCTAGTCCATTTCAAAGCACCATACACACACACACACACACACACACACACACACACACACACACACACACATTTTTTAATAAAGAAAGATATAAGACATATAGTTATTTAAAATAACATACAAAATATTGTATTTTATTAAATTTTATTACTATTATTTCCATCCTTTCCAGTTAAACATCAGGGTTGGTTTTAACTTGTCAATTAAGTCAATTATTTGACTTTGATTTATAGTGAAGTTACAGTAAAAGTGCCGCCAAATGGATATAGTTCAGTAAAGTACAGAGCAAAACGACTTATGTACAAATTACATTTACTTTTTTACAGTACACCACTGTATAATAGTGTGTTAATAATGTGTAGTTTTGGTAATTAGGTTTAAAACTTTAACTTCATATTTTAATCCTCTGGAGTGTATTATATATTTTTTTTTTAACATCTCTATATGAAGTTGCTTACAATGCATATTTACAGAGACCTTGTCAAATTGGTCCAAAAACAGAATATGTAGCAATCATACTATTTTATATATAATATATATATAAATTGTAGGCAAATATTTCTGTACATTTTATTATTCAGGTGTGCCAAAAAGGTGTATCCGGAGCAGCTTCCATCTCTCAGCGTGGTTCTGATCTACCTGAACGAGGCTCTGTCGATCATGAAGCGAGCCATACACAGCATCATCCACAGGACGCCTGCTCACCTGCTCAAGGAGATCATACTGGTGGATGATCACAGCTCTAATGGTTTGTTATGTTTATCGCTTACATTTGTGATACACTAATATACTGCCTACAATATGCTTGATTATATTGAGTCAAGTCAATTCTAGAGGCTTTTATTGTCATTCCTACTATACACAGTGGTACACAGTACACAGTAAAAACGAGACAACGTTCCTCCAGAACCCTGGTGCTACATAGAGCTACAACACAAAGCTACATAAAGTGCACCGAGTGCAAACAGTGCAGACGAAAAACAGTACAGACAGACAGTGTAGACAGACAACATAAGACAAAACACATAACCCAAGATAGCGCCGACCAGTACACCTACTGTATACTCTGAATATACAGTACTGTGCAAATAGAACCGTGAAAACTATAACTGGGAGTAAATATAAACGGACACAATGCAGTGCAAAAAAAAGCAGTAGAAGCAGTCAAGAGATGCAAAAAAAACGCAGGTAAACAGTGTAAAACAGTCAAGTACAAATAATAATAAATAAATGATGGTGGAATGGATTGAGATGAGTAATTAGTGTGTGTTAAGTTCAGGTTGTACAGTTCAGTAACACACATTTGAGTGTGTGTGTGTGTGTGTGTGTGTGTGTGTGTGTGTGTGTGTGTGTGTGTGTGAGGTCCTTTTCAGTTCTGTGTATTGAGAAGCCTGATGGCTTGCAGGGAAAAACTGTTACACAGTGTGGATGTGGCGGCCCGAATGCTTGGAACCGCTATCCTGATGGCAGGAGGGTGAAGAGTGTGTGTGAGGGGTGTGTGGGGTCGTCCACAATGCTGTTTGCTTTGCGGATGCAGCGTGTGGTGTAAATGTCCATGATAGAGAGAAGAAAGACTCCGATGATCTTCTCAGGTGTCCTCACTATCCTCTGTAGGATCTTGCGATCCAAGACGGTGCAGTTTCCAAACCAGGCAGTGATGCAGTTGCTCAAGATGCTCTTAATGGTCCCTCTGTAGAACATTTTCAGGATGGGGGGGCGGGGGGGTGCTCTTGACGATCTCCACTGAGGATCCATCGATGATCAGTGGAGAATTACCACTCTGTGCTCTCCTGAAGTCCACAACCATCTCTTTGGTTTTGGCCACATTTGGAGACAGGTTGTTTGCTCCACACCAGGCTGTTAACTGTTGCACTTCCTCTCTGTATGCTGACTCGTCGTTCTTGCTGATGAGACCCACCACGTTCGTGTCAACTATGTGGTTCGAGCTGTGCATTGCTACACAGTCGTGAGTCAGCAGAGTGAACAGCAGTGGGCTGAGCACACAGCCCTGAGGGGCCCCAGTTCACAGTGTGGTGGTGCTGGAGATGCTGTTCCTGATCCGGACTAACTGAGGTCTCCAAGTCAGGAAGTCCAGGATCTAGTTACAGAGGGAGGTGTTTAGGCCCAGTAGGCTCAACTTCTCAATCAGGTGCTGAGGGATGATTGTGTTGAATGCTGAGCTGAAGTCTATGAACAGCATTCGTACATAAGAGTCCTTATTGTCCAGGATGGGTGAGGGCGAAATGGAGGGTTGTGGAGATGGCATCGTCCGTGGAGCGGTTTTTATACGATACGCAAACTGCATAGGTTCCAGGGAGGGTCGAAGCTGGGTCTAAATGTGCCTCATGACGAGCCTCTCGAAGCACTTCATCACTATAGTCATTGAGGCAGGAGACAGTAGACTTCTTCGGCATGGGAACAATGGCTGTTGTCTTGAGGCACGTAGGAACAACGTTGCTGCTCAGGGAGATGTTGAAGATGTCTATAAAGACATCCGCTAGCTGTTCTGCACATTCCCTAAACACTCTGCCAGGAATGTTGTCTGGTCCAGCAGACTTCCGTGGGTTAACTCTGCTGTGGTTAGACAGAGCACCTTATATTTGCTTTTTGAACATCTCATTCCACATTTAGTCACTATTAACTATTATAATACGCTCCACTCTTCTGGGAAGATGTTCCACTAGATTTTGGAGTGTGCTTGTAGAGATTTATGAAGATTCGTTCAGTCACAAGTGTGTTAGTAAAGTCAGGTACTGGTGTAAGTGAGGTGAGGAGGCCTGAGGTGCTGTCAGAGTTCCAATTCATCCCAGTGTTCAATAAGGTTGAGGTCCATTCCAAGGCCACATTAAGCAGATCTTTATTGAGCTGTGTGTGTGTGTGTGTGTGTGTGTGTGTGTGTGTGTGTGTGTGTGTGTGTGAGTGAGGTCCTTTTCAGGTTTGTTCAGTGGTTCATCCACCAATCCTACAATGCGTCTCTGCTGTAAACAGGTTAGACTGTAGTCTACACTTCAACCGAAATTAATTCATTTAAAAAAGTAACGGGTAACGCACCATACAGTAACGGTAACGGAGTTACTTTATTAAAAAAGTAACACGTTACAGTATTAGTTACTGTCAAAAGTAACGCGTTACAGTAACTGCCCAACACTGGTTTCAGGAAGATCCACATATGGCTGGAAAAGTCAAGTGTCATGCTATGTTTGCCCATAAAATGTATAAATATTTATGAATATAAAAATGTTATTTATTTAGTTCAATTAGACTACATGAAACTAAAATCAGTTCATGTTCTTGTACATATTTTTTATTTACAAAAAAAACATTCGAAACACTCCTTTATAGTTTATTAATATGAAAAAAGTTACTATTGGCATTTATTCATTTAATTAGATCATTGGTTTACAATTTCTCCACAAAGAGTTGGTATGGCTGAAGTAATGAGAATGTCAGTCAGAGTTTGCTGATGTCGCAATGCCTCCATCATTGTGCCACACAGAGGACCTTAAAGAGAGTCTTGACTCCTACATTGCCATCACACTGAAGGAGCATCCTCAGCTGAAAATCATTAGAGTGAGACATGATCGGCAGATGGGCCTTGCACAAGCTCGCGTCTCCGGGTGGTCTTCTGCTAGTGCCGACGTGGTCGCCATTTTGGACGCACATATAGAGGTTAATGTGCAGTGGTGAGTATGAAGTCAACAAATACACAATATTAATCAACGCTAAGATGCACTGTGGTCTCGCAGCTGCAGGGTCTGGGGTGTGATGCATGCATGTTCCATTTGTTTCTTTGCAACAAACCAGGTTTAACCAAAAATATATTTAAATGTACGGAAATTATATTTTCTTAAAAAAAATCCTCCTGTTGAATGGTGAATCCATGGTTGGGGGATTAAATACCTGTGTCTTCCCTATGTGTATGGAGTTTTTATGTAATTCCTGTGCTTCAGAGGTTTTCTTTGCCTTCATTGAAGTGCACAGTAGGTTGATTGCCAACGATTTTTGCCAACATTGTTTGTAGTGTGTGAATGAGTGTGTCTTATTGTGTCTTGTGATTGGTTGGCTACCAATCGAAGGTAGCCCTATTCTCCAACTGCTCTAGCTCCCCTGCCAACCGATGGATAAATATCAAATATATCAAATGGATGGATGAACCGAGAGCAAATGTCATCTGTTTCATTGTTGTAGTTTTTTTTATTTACATGCTTATTTTGCTTCAATGTCACCAGGGCAGAGCCGCTGCTAGCACAGATCAAGGCAGACAGAACGGTCGTTGTCTCCCCTGTGTTTGACCGAGTCAATTATTATGACCTTGAAGTTGTTAAGTACGGACCTGCTGCTCATGCCTTCGACTGGGCGCTGTGGTGTATGTATGAGCAGTTCAGACCTGAATGGTATAATCTCAAAGATGCTTCAAGTCCTGGAAAGTGAGTAGCCTGGCATTGCTAACTAATAGCTCACAACACAAACCTACTTGATAAATGAAATACACGTCGCTAATGACATATATTTGTATCCAAAGGCATTGATTGTTGTTTGACAAAATTAGGCATGTCATCCTCCAACAAAAAACGCACTTATGCCTAGCTAGACATGTGAATGCTACAAAGCGCTGACACTGGCGACTCCTTCGATAATACCACATTAACAATGACACATTTTCTTGTTTATTATTGCAGCTTTTTTAAAGTGTATATCTTTGTAAAAGATATGTTGCTATACAAGTGATATTGTATTAAAAGGAATTCAGTGTTACTTTTATAGACTTTTTGACCAATCACAGTAGAGAATTCAGCAGCTCTCTGGTGTGTGGTGATCATTGTCTCCCACCAGGTCACCTTCTGTTATGGGAATTCTGGTGGCAGACAGAGCTTTTTTGGGTGAAATCGGCAGCCTGGATGGAGGAATGAAGGTCTACGGTGGAGAAAACGTCGAGCTTGGGATTCGAGTGAGATCCGTTATGCTTCGTGTTGGTTTTTGTTACTTTGTGGCCTAAATTCACATGTAAAGTAAAATCTGATCTGCTTTGGTGTTCAGGTATGGACATGTGGAGGGAGTATTGAGATTGTGCCGTGCTCCAAGATCGCCCACATTGAGAGAGCTCATAAGCCATACATGCCTGACCTGAGCTCCGCCATGAAGAGGAACGCACTGCGGGTGGCCGACATCTGGATGGATGAGTACAAGTATCATGTGAACATAGCCTGGAGTATTCCCATAAAAGTGAGTGATTATAATGGGTACACATGCAAGCTGAAGAACTACTTACTGATCATAATGTAAATGACCTGTTTCATTATCGATCACTTTAGATTAAGTATAAAATAAATGCACCATTATAGAAAAATAATCAACCCTGAGTTGGCATGATGAAGCTGAGCAAATATGAATGTCAGGAAGTTTCTTTATTTCCTAAAAACAGCACGCTCCGTCGTGTTTCATTCCTCTTATACTTCCCCTTAATTTCATTTTTTACATTTGCGGCATTCGGCAGACACCCTTATCCAGAGCGACTTACATTTACCGCATTCATACAGCTGAGTAGCAATGGGGTTTAGGGCCTTGCTCAGAGGCCCAGACAGACACATCATACATTTTGTTCAAATATAGTTAGTTCTTGTTCTAGCAGCTATAAGCTATTGTTTTGTTTTTTTTTCATCTCCTGAAGTTAAAAAAAATTAATGCAGCTTTCCACATCACAAAAAACCTGAATGTATAAAAAAACGTATTTATCCATTGCTATAACAACTTTAAGAATAGGTTTACATGAACCTGTGAATTACATATTTGCCAAAATTACTAACAAAGTTGTTGTTAGTGAAAATTAATCCATAGCATTTGGCCAATCAGATTTTAGTATTTAACAGACAGTGTATTTACATATAAAAAAAAACAACTAATATTATTATCTATGTAAATTTCTGAGGTATCAGTCATTTTGACTGTTACAAATAATATTAAAAAAGGTATTTTGATTTTTTTTCCCTCTACAGGATCACGGAATTGATATCGGGGACACTTCAGAAAGAAAGAAACTCCGAGAGAAACTAGGCTGCAAACCATTCAAGTGGTATGTGGAGAACATTTATCCCAAACTAGACATCTGGACCAACATTTTGGGTTACGGAGGAGTAAGTGTTCTTTTTCTAAAAAAATAAATAAAAACAAACAAAAAAAATGTCTGAATATCATAACAATATTTTATTGTCTAATTAACTACATTTAATTGTATTATTCTTTTTGATTAATTAACCACAAGCCACACATCACAGAGCCAATTTCTGGTTTTCGGTTTATAGATTTCATATCTTGTACCAGATGTACAGTTGATTGCAATATTTTGCATACTGCTCAGGTGAAATGAAGAGAATAACAGTGTGATTCAGGCACTAATAAGTTCATAAAAGCGTACAAGCTCATTCACTAACACAAGCCTGAACACTCTGAAATGGTCTTAGTATATTAAAACAGCGTTTAATGATAAAATATTTAGAATTACTTTAATATTGTTTGAACAATGGAAATTGCTTAAAAATTGATCTGAAACTCTGAAATACTGAATAGGGTTTTGGAGAAACTAATTATTATAAATACATTGATTTTCTGCCAAAAAATGAGAAATGCAGCTGGATGTGTGTAAATTAGTATGACAGAAGGGCAGGCATTAAAATAGTCAGAAATTTGTTTTTGCCAGAAATAGTATTATTTACTAAAAATTTAACATTAGAACGTTGACCCAAATTATAAATTATTGTTATCCATTCGATTATAGTCATTTAATATACTTATTAATTATTAGATAATTCATCAATAATTAACCTTCTTATCTCCACAACATATAATTGTATAGTTGTATAAATATATATATATATATATATATATATATATATATATATATATATATATATATATATTAGTATAGTAGAAATTTTTACATCTAAAGTACATATTGTGCAAAATTCATTTATTCATTCATAAAAACTCATTCTGATGCATTCCCTTATAATTCTGAACATTAAACATGGCATTACGCACTCCATATATTGTGTGAATTATGCACATTAGCTATACAAACAGTTTGCTATACCCGCAAACACCTCATTAATATTATTAGATAAACAAGGATGTGGTACATTAAATATTCCTTTTTGACTGTAAATGTGGCCAAATGTTTACATTAACTACATATCTTTGCGGTTTTTTATTGTAGAAATAAACCCACAATTACACAAAGGCTTGACTGGAGGAATTATGTCTGGATATGTATTACTTTTGTGTGTGTCAGACCGTGATGGCAAAAGTAAACACATCCTTTACTTAAGTAGAAGTAAAGATACTCATGTTTTAAAAGACTCTGGTACTGAATATACATTTGTACATAAGTTAAAGAACAGAAGTTTGTGCTCTGACATGTACTTAAGTACAAAGTTGTCATTACTGCTACCTGTTTTAGTGTCATGCTGGACCTCACATCATATTACAGTTTTTTCTCAGATGCTTTGGAGCATTTCTCAGGTCAGAAATGATGATTGATGATTCGAGAAATGCTCCAAAGCGACTGAGAAAAAAATGTAATGTATTTATACAAAAAAAAACGATATTTTAGATTTTGTTGTATAATAAATGTATCCAGGCTGAACATCCACCATATAGAACACAAGCAGAGAAAAGATGATGATGATCAGGTGATCAGGAATGTATCTGTTCTCAGTTACATTCCTGATCACCTGATCACCTGACCATCATCATCTTCTCTGATGATGTATTTTTCACACACACACCAGAGGTGAGTATTAACTGTACTCAAGTAACTAAGTGTTTGTACTTTGTTACTTCGTACCTTTGGGTGTGTGTGTGTGTGTGTGTGTGTGTGTGTGTGTGTGTGTGTGTGTGTGTGTGTGTTTGCCAGCATTCACATCACTAAACTTCACTGATTTTTATGTTGAATGTTTTTTTTTATGATTTTGTTGTTACCATTTTAAGTCTAAAATGTATTTTTCCAACCCAAAAATTGCCATTTATTTAATTTATCCCTACATTTTTTTTCACTTGAAGTTGACAAATTTAGATGCACAACTGTGCTTGGATCAAGGTCCTGTACCAGGTGATGTTCCTGTCGCCTACTCATGTCACTATTATGCTCCTCAGGTAAGTGTTTGTAATGACAGCTGCACTATTTCATCACCTGTCTCACACACACACACACACACACACACACACACACACACACACACACACACACACACACCTCTGCCTACAATGACTCATCTCTCTATTTGCTTTCACAGAATACCGTTTACCGTGAGAGCGGCGAGTTTTACATCGGTGGGATCAAATCTCATAAATACAGTGACAACAGATGTCTGACGGATCCTGGCACGGGGAATGTCCCTGGTTTACACGCATGCAAAGATGCTGTGATGAGGAATATAAGCATTCACTGGGATTTTAAACAGGTTCTGTGACTCATTCATCTGAGACTGTTTTTTTTTTTTTTTTATACAATAAGAAAATAAGAATTAAATGTTTGCAAAATTAGTATGACAAAATTGGAAGCATTAAAATAGTCAGACATCTGTTTTTACCAGTGGAAAAACAAATGCTGCTATTTACTGAAAATTTTCCATTAGAAAGTTGACCAAAATGATTATTGTAATAGAGTATAGCATAATTTATATTATGCTTATTAAATATTAGTCATCAGTAGTTAACCGTCTTATAAACTATTACTCAAATATATATATATATATATATATATATATATATATATATATATATATATATATATATATATATATATATATATATATATATTTAAATAAGGCAGTGTGAAAAGTTTTCACATATATATATATATATATATATATATATATATATATATATATATATATATATATATATATATATATATATATAAAATTTTGTATATACTGTATAAACTTATGAGGACAGTTATAGGACACATATGTATATGTGTGTGTATATATATATATATATATATATATTTATTTATTTTTTATTTTATTTTGTATATACAGTATATACTTATGAGGACAGTTAAAGCTTTATACTGTATGCTCATCCTGGTCGTGTTGTCTGCAGGGTGGTGAGGTGCGCAACCAAAAGACAAACAGATGCTTGGAAATACACCATCACACCCTTCTTATTCAGGACTGCTCAGGACAGCGCTGGGAGATTAAACACATTATTCCACCCCTTTGATGGATGTTCTGTTTTGTTTGCATTTACGGTCAATTTCTCTGCTTGCACAATGTTTATGTTAAGCTCTAACGTGATGTTTTACAGTTGGCAAATATCCACAAGGATAAAGATATATAAAAAAACATTTCTCGGTGATGTATGACAGTTTTTTCTCAGTTGTTTTAAAGCGTTTCTCAGATCAGAAATGAAATTCTCAAAACTACTTGTTTAACTTCCACATCATTGAGTCATTGTGCTCATCGTAAGAACATTTCTCGTTGCTTCGATCGAATTGTGAATGCATTTAATGGATTGTGTGCAAGTGTCTGCTGTTTCTTACAATATTAGTTGTTTATGTTTATGGTACTCAAAATATATTATACTGGTTTCACTGGTTTGAATAGTTTTAATCCCCAAAACATCTCAGCAGCGAACCGATGCTGAGATGTTTTGAGGGTTAAAACTATTCAAACCAGTGAAACCGGTATCAGAACCTGAACATTTTTATTCAACTTTTTTTCGGTAAATGTGTCTTTGATAATGAATTGATGAATTGCACGAGTGAACGGCATCAGATCAACCAACGATCGACTAGTTCACTAAAACAGGTCAAAGGTAAATCTCGTGAACCTTCATTTGGAGAATACAGACAAAACACAGAATCACATTTTCTGAAAATGGATCAACAACTAAGAAACGGAAACCAGTACAGTACAGCAAAAGTGTGAATCCTGTCTGGTCTCTTATAATTAATATAAATCAACTATGCAGTCAAATAAATACATTTGTGCTGCTGAAATTACATAGATACCAAACAGAATAAATTCAACCGTATGCATTGTCAGTCACTGTGATCCAAACTGTAGTTTATATCAGGAAATACTGAAACTGTGTACCCTCATAATGACAATATGACCAAATACTTGATGACCTTGTTTGTGAACAATTACAAAAGAACCTGCTATTCTGAAGGAAATGAGATGTTCATTGACAGTAAAATATTTACTTTGAGTCCAAATTGTTTTGAGAAATGCAGTTACTGGTTTGCAAATATTGACGATGATTCGCTCCAAAGCAACTGAGAAAAACTGTAAAAGTCCTTAAAACAAGAAATATTTTAAAGTTTTTGTTTATTTATAAAGAATGTAAGAATATAATATTCAATTCAGTTTTGTTTGTATAGTTTTTTTAACAATGGATATGTAGCAATGCAGCTTTATAAAGATAAATAGTTCATAAAATATGAATTTGTACGTTTACTGCCATAAGTTTATCTCTAATGAACGAGTCAGTGGTGACTGTGAAACCTCATGAGGAGAAAAACCTCATGAACAGCAGCTACGCTAATTTCTCTCCACTGCTTCTCTTTCTCTCCCCATCCCGAGGCATCCTGTGGTTGCTCCAGCCCCAGGCACGTTCCACCTCATAAAGATTGGACCTTTAAAGAAGTAAATGTCGACCCCACAAACATCTCGAACCATCTAGAGACGTACCAGTGCCAATTGATCCCACTTCATGTGGAGTTTCGACATTGGACCTCCTTGAGTGTTTAAAGGCTTTGGCATGGAGAAGCTGGTGTTGGATCTGTGATGATCAGCAATGTTGAGCTATTTTATGAGTTGCTCCGTAGCTCCCAGTTTTATAACCACAATGACCGTAAAAGACTGTAGAAAGAACATTACTTATAATCTTATACTCCAGTACTCATGTTAGTTCTCACTCTCCAGTGTTCTGTATTGTTTAAAGACTATAATCACACTCTTGATGTCACCCAAATGAGGATGGGTTCTCCTTTTGAGTCTGGTTCCTCTCAAGGTTTCTTCCTCATAACATCTAAGGTAGTTTTTCCTTGCCACAGTCACCACGGCTGCTTATCAGGGATAAACACACACCATTCACCTTAACTGTTGATTTCTGTAAAGCTGCTTTGAGACAATGTCTGTTGTGAAAAGTGCAATAAAAATAAACTTGACTTGACCTGAGATGTTGTCTGGATTAGAGACAGTGGCATTGAGTAAAAGACAGGAGGTGGAGCTGGAGGTAGAAGAGCTGAAGATGTTGAGATGTTCGTTGGAAGTGACGACGATGGACAGGATTAGAAATGAGTTTATTAGAGGCACAGCGCATGTAGGATATTTTGGAGACACGGTGAGGGAGGTGAGATTGAGATGGTTTGGACATGTGCAGAGGAGGGACATGGGGTATATCAGTAGGAGAATGCTGAGGATGGAGACACCAGAAAGGAGAAAAAGAGGAAGACCAAGGAGGAGGTTTATGGATATGGTGAGGGAAGACATGCAGGTAGTTGGTGTGAAAGAGGCAGATGTACAAGACAAGGGGGGGGTGTCGTATGGAGACTGATAATCCGCTATGGCGCCCCCTAATGGGAGAAGCCGAAAGAAGAAGAAGAAGATAAAAAAAAACATGCAAATTGCTAAAGTTTTTGATTCCATATTGGAAAAAACTCATTACCATAAACATGTGATATGCCTTACAACTATTGTTAGAAATGCTGACCAAATAAGGGTTTTTGGATGATAATCTTTTAATATGTCAAGATATTAAAATGGATTCACTGTATTAATTGTAAGGTTTTTGCATATGTTTGTATGGTTGTATTCAATATACACTATATTTCCAAAAGTATTGGGTCACCTGGTCATAATTATATATATATGTATCTGGATTAGAGTTTAAATGTAAATTTAAATAACTGCATCGATTGACTGCGGAATCGATTCGTGAGTCGATTCCGCGTCTCTTAGCAACGGGGATTGTTTGCAGGTCGGCGTCTAGCTCGACGTTCGGACCAGAGGCAGATCCGCAAATAATCCGGTAAAAATAAAACTCATTCTTCCTTCTTTAAAAGTTGGTAAAAGTCATAATCAGGCGCAGGTGACCAACATGAAACGAGTGGAGCTCGTATCTGATCGAGTCGCAGCCGCTCGTCTGGAAACCAGGAGGAACCGGGAGCTGCAGAGACAGGAGCGCATTTTCAACTCCAAAGTCCGGACTATAGGAGTGAGTACGAGCTCAGAATTTCATCTCTTCTCTATAAAGTCCAATCTGACATGCTCGTTCTAAAGTAGTCATCTGTTTCCGTAGATCGATAAAGAAGCTCTTGAGCATCAGGTGCAGGAGAAAAGATCTCGACAAGAATCAGAATCCAGAGCACTCAGGGAATATGGTGAGGAACACTTTATTAATCCTGAAACACCTTCAGTATGATTACTCTGAATATAACGTCATCATGGTGTCAGTTCGATACTCGCCTCCTCTTTCCTTCTAAGAAAGTTGAGCTTTTGTGTCCCTATGACGTCACTCGTGGACTTTTTTTTAGATACAATTAATTATGGGCAAAAGTCAACTGACATTTTTCCAGAAATACGTGGTTCTTCCTTCCAACATTGTTCAAGGTGCACGATTGTAGAGGATGTCTTCTGGTTCCAGCACAAAGCCAGCTCCATCAAGATATGCTTCGCATATGCTGGAGTGGAAGATCTGCTATAGAGCTCAAACCCTAAACACTTTTTGGGATGAATTAGAATACTAAAACTATAATAAATGGACAATCGGTGCCTCCCCCAGATGAGGATGGGTTCTATTTTTAGTCTGGTTCCTCTCAAGGTTCCTTCCTCATACCATTGCTTGCCGCTGTTGCCAATGGCTCGCTCATTAGGAATAAACTTATGGTTAGCAAAAAAGTCAGTTCTCAAAGTTGATGTTATTGGGAAAGACTAAGAATCTGAGCCTCTTTGACAATTGACGACTGGGAAAGAGCATTCTCAAAATAGCAGGTCATTTGGAGTTGTGACCGTCTGGTCAGAAGGCTAACATCCTAACCTCTGAGCCACCACCTCCCCAAAAGTGGTCTGAAGATGGACAGTTAGTGAACCAGTGAGTAAGGTACATGAGGATCATTTATGTGTGTGAGGAGTGAAGACTCTTATTCACCCATACTGGCCTAGATGATTGTTGATGTATTTGTGGTGACACCATGACTGTTTGACATACAACTTTTATAACTCTTTGTGGACAGCAGTTACATTGTCATATGATGGGAGATGATCAATCAAAAGGACATTTAATGGAGATTAAACATTGGTCCAAAAATTAGTTTCAGTCATTTAGAGTCTCAGTAACATCAGTACACATGGAAATGTTTATCAACTTTTTTCCATTCTCCCAGCCGACGAACTCATACGCACCGACCGAACTGCTTGTCTCCTGGAGAGCAGACAAAAGCAGGATGAACGTCTTCTAGCGGAGACCATCTTGAACTTCCGCCAGCAGTTCCAGCAGCCCAGCAGCAGGCGCGAGTTCGATCTGAATGACCCTAACGTGCTGAAGAAGCAGGAAGGTGTGCGCATTTTGCCCGGGTTGGCAGGCGAGGACCCGGACAGTGCAGACAGGACACGGAGACAGCGGGAGCAGCTGAGAAACTGGAGCTTACAGCAGCAGAAGGAGCTGGACCGTGCGAAGGAGCTGCAAAGCCTGCAAGGTAAGTGTGCTTCATCAGATCTTAGTTAGTAGCTTCCTTGTGTCTCAAAAGTTGCGTCTTCTTTATCTAGAACTTGATGAATGCCACCTTTAGGAAAGGTCTATTGGAAAAGGTTCTGAGATGAGAAGATAAGAAATGAAAGTTTTAAAACTACTTTAGATCATGGAGTCATCACAAAATAATGATGTGAAGCTTAAATTTCTATTAAATGTGCAGACGAATGGTGAGTGAACAGCATCAGATCAACCAATGATCAACTAGTTCTCTAAAACAGGTCAAAGGTGAATCTTGTGAACCTTCAATTGGTGACAGACTAGATCTGAGAGAACTTTCCGTGATTCTCATACATCTGAATCTTGTTTATTCCCCATCAAAGGAACAAAAGGTCCAAAATATTGAGAGCGATCAACCCTTTTAATGAACTAAGAGTGTGTTTCTGTTCAACAGCTCAGCGGTACAATCAAAGTAGAATAACCCTGGATAACCGAGCCGTCGAGCTGCAGAAGATGGAGGAAGAGCACAAAAGAGCCACCAACATTATCATCAAGAACTTTAATCGAGCTCTGGTGAGTCAAAAGAGCTCAACTCAAGCTCGGTGCCTTGTCTCAGCTCATTTTCTCGTGCTCAGAGAAATGATGATCAGACACTGTTGGCCTTTTGGAATCGTGTCCTGATATGCGCTGATATGTTCTCTGAAGAGTTTTGTGCACGTTTTCTTCACGTTTCAGGCACTGGAATCGCGAGAGCGGAGAGAAATGGACCGTCATCAGGAAGAGAAGAGCAACTGTGCTGATATCCTGAACCAGCTGCAGGGGGAGCTGCTAAGCGAGAGCACCAGAACAGGAAGAGACAGCTTCAAGGGTATGACACCCGAGCAGATCCAAGAATTCATCAATTTTCAGAGACAGCAAGCTGAGGAGAAGAAGGTAAAACATACCTGATCGACTTTTTTTTTTTATTCACAAATATTTAATTGGTCTTCATGGGATTTCATGTAGTGAGGAGACGATTAATTAAGAATTGAAATAAGTCGTTAGTATAATAGAGGCGAATCATTAAAAGCCACGTGCTGGTTGCTTTTACGCGTGAGACTGCACGCTGCAGAGAGCGCTATGTTATATTTATTATTGATTAACTTAGATTAATATATATACATTTATTAATTATATAATTATACTTAATAATGAATATATTGATATTTAATTCCTTTAGCACATTCTCATGATTCAGTACTTTTTTTTGTTTTTTTCGCAATAAGGTTTCAGTACTATTTTACTAAAATCCACTATCAGTCGATCTCTAGTTATTAAAAGCCTAATTATTTGTTAGATTTACTGAACAACCATATGCATAAGTAAATATTTGGATTTCAGTAGCCATGAATATGAAAAAACCTCATTATGGTTGTAATAACAGTCTTTTAATAGGATTTATATCTTTATATATTTCTTTAAAAAATCTCTTTAAGTGATGCTCATTTGTCTGTACGGTGCAGAACAAAATGATAAACTAGTCTAGGATTAGAAGTCGAAATCTCCACAATAATACCGGTAGTCACTTCGGAGTGTGTAATTTATTGTTACAGACCGACCCCCCCCATTAAAGAAAAGAATTTATGTGGCCTCACAGAAAAAAATTTTGGGGACCCCCTTATAGTGAGGGTCATGGTCACACTGATGAGTTAAATGTGCAGTATGTGAAGGGCAGGGTTTTGGCAGAATTCATTACTTGTGTGCGTGTGTGTGTGTGTGTGTGTGTGTGTGTGTGTGTGTGTGTGTGTGTGTGTGTGTAGCGTGTTTGCATGGAGCAAAAGCAGAAGCAGTTGCAGGAGGACCGCCTGAATGCTGCTTTGGCTCGGGCTGCACTGCTACGGGAGAGACAGCAGGCAAGACTTTACAAGGAGCTGCGCAGCGCTGTGGATAAAACCAACATGCAGCTGGCCCAGGCTCAGCATGAACAGTCAGTACCACACACACACACACACACACACACACACACACATACATACAGTAGTGTATACTGTAGACTGTATGGCACATACAGTAACCTCCGCCCCCCAACACAGACACGCACAAACAATCTTTACAAACTAAATGATTTGTTTACAATATATTGGAGAAAAATTCACTCCCCATTAAATTCGTTCATGTGCCATGAAAAGTTGTATGTTTACCACGTGACATTGTTACCCGAACACTAATTCAGAGTCTTGAGTGGCACCATGAAGTCCAAGGTAAAGATTTGGTTGTGAGCTTTTCCCCCTCAGTCCAAAACTAATACATTTGATAAAAAATCATATGAATCACCAAATCTCACAGGACAAGGATCCAAAAGTCATATTCATCAAAGCATGTGAAGAGCAAGGTCTAGATCAGAGCGTAACAATAGCCCATATAAGGAACTTGACATCGTCATTGCTCCACAGTGGCCATTCATCAATGCATATTAGACTGCTCTTCTGGTGAACAACCACCCTCATTCGCATTACGAAACTATATAGTAAACCACTCAGTAAACCACTTTCCAAATGAAAAGGCGGAAAATTGTTCTAGATACGCTTTATATAGGAGAACTGCACATTTGCTAAACGTTATGCAATATCATGGTTAGTGCCCTCTCCTTCTCCCAAAAAAAGAGGGGTAAATACAAGAATAAATACACTACATGCAATAGCGCCACTTCCCACAATGCACTGCATATAGTGCATACCCCATTTTTTGGACCTCTGAGAACTGACAATAATTGCGATGCAGCTTCTCACAGAGTTTCTCTGTAGTTACACTTTTCTACCACTAGAGGCATCTCCAAACTCATGGTCATATTGATGATTCATTGATGATGATCATACAGCCTGATTGATGATTAATAGTTTGTGGATAACCCCTGGACACATCTGTTTGGAATTTTCCCCAAAAGCACTAACTGTACCTATAATATGTGTGTATATATAATTGGCAAGACTCTGGCGTGATGTTAAAAAGCTGTGTTCTGTCTTCATCACAGGAGGAAGAATGAGGTTTACACCAATATCCCTCATGAGAGCTTCTTCTCCCAGTTCAATAAGTGCAGCAGATGAAAGGTTCATTAACTACAATTAGCACAAATAAAATGATGTAAAAAAAAATTGACTAGGTTGGGTGATTTAAACCTTGACTGACCACTGGTTTTGAATTGATTTGTGATGTTTGTGTGTTGAGAAAGAAAATTAGATAATACCAGCTCATGAGTTGTAATGATAGAGAGACAGGCAATAGTTCACCAAGCAGAGCTTTCTTTCTTTTTATTTTTTTTTCTGTATTTACCCTGACACTTTTCTTTCCAGTTCGAATGCCCTCTCCGGCCGGCACGTCTTTCTCGTCCACTTGGTGGCGCTCTCCTCCTGGGCTAGCGTCTCGATCCTCTTTATTGGCGTCGCCAGACTGAAACAGAGCGCACTGATTAGTCTCATCAGCTTCAGGTGTTTCTTTCCACTCGTTCTGTCCTGCTTCGTCCTCCACTCGCTCACATCTGGAACAGTATAATTTACAGCAGCCATATCGAGCAGAATAAATGATTATTATGAGCACCTACTACAGGAGCTCATCTGTTCGGACCAGCCTTCGCTTCTCACAAGCATCAGTAAGCCTCATGACCCTGTCGCCGGTTCACCACTGTTCCTTCTTTGGAGCACTTTTGATAGACACTCATGACTGCAGACCAGGAACATCCCAAAGAGCTGCAGTTTTGGAGATGTTCTGACCCAGACGTCTAGACATCAAAATTTCACTCAAATCCTTACACTCGCCCCATTTTTCCTGCTTCTAACATCAACTTTGAGGATAAAATTTACTCGCTGCCTAATTAATAAATCCACCCACTAACAGGTGCCATGATGAAGATCATCAGTGTTCTTCACTTCACTGCTCATAAGGTTATAATGTCATTGTTATGTCTGGTCGGTGGACATCATGTAATAGACAGCTGTGCATTTAAGCCCAAGACCAGGTCTGATGAAGAGGCAGCATTATAGAATAATGAATTAAGTTTTTGGGCTTGTATGAATAAAAATACAAGAGGAATGAGACCGGATTTGAAACCCCTTCAGCTGTAGTAACAGATTTGGGGATTTAAACAGATATCAGTATCTTCTTAAATGTCTTTTTAGTTCAGGGTTTCAATAACACAATCCAAAGATTTTTGTCTTAAAGTGTTGAGTCTAAGGGCAGATGTTGCAGCACTTATAATCTTTGAAACTTGTTTAATTGCTCGCTCCATGGCTGAGGTGTTGGATTTTGGTTTTTGAAGGTCAGGGGGTTCAAATCCCCCCAAGTATGGGTCTTCACTTGTGTAAAATTGGGATTCTTGTAAGATGCTCTGGTAAATCGTCTTTCAATTTCTATAAATATTCAGCATATAAATCTAGTTTCCGCTGTAGGTTTCTAGATAGTCGCATTATTTAAACATGAGCTTAACATCTGGTCTTGAAGTGATTCTGTGGCAATCAGTGATTTCGTAGTACAGATGCAAAGCAACGAAACGAAGATGAAAACCTTTTGATTTAAGTTTCTATTGAATTCAGTTGCACAAACACAGGACTCAGAGAGAATCTCAGTACATTTACTGCAGATGTGTTAACATTTCTACAATGACATTGATTCTAGAGGAACTGAATGATCTCATCTTTTTAGTGTTCCTGAGAATACACTTTATCATTATAATCTGTATTTAAAAAAAGCAACACAAATACACACACACACACACACACACACACACACACACACAAATACATACAAATGCTGTGTAAGATAATAAAAAAAAGGTGGTTAAAATATTCCTCGAAATTCCATGTGCTCATAAATGCTCGATTCTGATTGGTCAGAAGGTGTAGCTAAATGTTTGATAATAGCAGGTCTGACCGTAGTGTCACAGGTTGATACAGTATTAATGCACTTCATTTCATAGGCTAGCGTTTCTATAGTTACCGTTTAATCACAGGGATTAATTCTGCTGACGTTTTCCATGAGAAAGATGTTCTTAAAGGAGTCTCCAGTGTCAGGATGTTGAAACAGTTACGGGTCAAGGTGTAACTTTTAGTCCTGATGCAGGGATTTTTTTATGTCATTACTTTCAGTAGAAAGAAGAGAAAAGAAAAGTGGAATCTATTAAAGTAACTGCTTATAGCTGCTTTAATGTAACGTTGATGTTCCACATCCTGTAACTATAAATGGATAAAAATGTGTTTTTTTAAATAAATTATTGTTGGATTGCATTGCCAGATCGCTCTAGAAGACACTTGAAAGCATGCTGTTATTGGGAAATGATCAAATACCAATAATTGTAAAAAAAAAAAAAATTTACATTATCCACTAACAATGAAATCATTCTTACTACTGAGAAATTAAAGGCTAAGGCCCTTGTTTAAGATCCCAGCATTGGCAGCTTGGTGTTACTGTGCTTTGAACTCATGATATATACAGGAAATGTTTTAATACTTTATAATTCTTGATGATGTTCTTACTATAATACCCTGAGATAAAAAAAAATTATTTATTATTATCATTAGGTCAATGAAAAATCATAGGTCAAATTCTGTTGTACACCTTTCACATGTATTATGTAAAAGTCTTGTATTTTTGTAAATGTGCATGGTCCGAGTTGCTGTTTTATCGTCAGTTTTATTACTGGCTACAGAAATTGACCTGAGGTGAAAACCTCGAGCTCTAAAACTGTACCAGAGAGTCAAATGTAGCACAGGTGGGGTGCAATAAAAGAATAACTCCAGCAGAGGGCGATCGTGGAACTTAGAAGTCTGAATAGAGCCACACGCTTGGCTCCAGATAAAGCGAATATCCAGCTGAAATAATGCAGTAGAAATAAAAAAATACATTAAATCAAAAGCATCAAATGGTCCATCCTCCAGCAAAAGCCCTGATAAATAGAAAACCCCATTTTTCTTTCTCTCCACTTTCCACTGAAGAGTTCCTGAGTTTCTCCACTGGGTCTAGAGCAAAGTCTCGGAGATGAACTTGTCCCAGTCCACTAATAAATTTGCGATGCCGTTTTTCTTCTCGGTGGGAGACAAAGAGCTGAACCTGCAAACAAAACAAAGATCTGACATTTCATCACATCGCCTGGTGAAGAACTTCAACACTTTAGATTTGAAAAAGAACCCAATATCCAGAAAAGGTTGAAATATTCAGGGGAAATAAAACATGCCACATTAAAAACGACTTGATTTCAACTTGTGTTGAATCGGAAAAGTACATTTTAATGCAATATCGTGCTAGATTTTAGAGTGTAGTTTATATATATATATATATATATATATAAATTTGATATGTATCGCTTATTAACCAGACAGTAAATTAAAACCAAAGGGTATTTTCTGAAGTCTTGGTGTGATTATTTAATTAATTTTATAAAGTATTTTATTATAAATAATATCCAGGCATGATCTATATGTTAAAATTTCTCCTAATTCACATTTTATATTAATATAAGTCAATATTAGAAATAATTTAATAGCTTTCTACACATAATTGTAAGTAATGAGGCATTTCACCGGGTTTTGAGCAGCAAAGCTGATGTTTGGCATAAAAACGTGTGGATGTATTTATACTTGAAGTACGAAAAGTGTGTGTGTGTGTGTGTGTGTGTGTGTGTGTGTGTGTGTGTGTGTGTGTGTGTGTGTGTGTGTGTGTGTGGGCAGTGCGACGTTACTTCAGAGAGTTGAACACGAGCTCTTTTAGTGTCGACAAATTCGATTTCATTCCACCGAAGCCCATGAACGCCTGGTAAAAGTCGTGTGAGAGACCGCTGGCTCCAAACAGCGCTGGGTCATCAGAGCTGATCACAATGGGAAAACCCTCTGCCATCAGTCCAGCTGCAGGATGGTTTCGCAGATCTGAGACCAGCTTCAGGACCTGAGCAATAAAACACAACACAAATCATGTATCGAGATTGAACACCACTGAGTACATCAAATACCTGATTCACCAGTTACAGGGAATAACTTTCTAACTGCAGGTAGTGGATGGAAGGATGGATGGATGGATGGATGGATGGATGGATGGATGGATGGATGGATGGAAGGATGGAAGGATGGATGGATGGAAGGAAGGATGGATGGATGGATGGATAGATGCATGGATAATTGGATAGATGGATGGATGAATGGATGGATGGATGGATGGATGGATGGATGGATGGATGGATGGAAGAAATGTATGCATGTTACAGAGAATAGGGAAGGGGATAAATTGAAGAATGAAAAAACGATTGGATGAATGAAAGAAAAGATGATGGTTGGATGGCTGGATGGAGAAATGAATGGCTGGATGGATGGACAGATAGATGAATGGATGGCTGGAACTAGGTAAGAGATGGATGGATGCATGGATGGACGGATAGATAGATAGATGGATGGATGCATGGGAGAAATGTATGCATAAAACAAAAGAGAATGGACTGACGAATGGAAAAATTATATATTATTATTATTATTATGGATGGATGGATGGATGGATGGATGGATGGATGGATGGATAGGCAGGAAAAATGAATGCATGAAACAAGTTAAGTGATGTATGGATGCATGGATGAAAAGTTTGATGGAAAGAGAGAGGAATGGTCGGATAAATGGATAGTTAGATGGAGGGAGTGAACATATGGAGATGTGGATGGAGAGATGAGTGGAAGGGATGGATGGAATAAGGGGGGGGGGGGCATAAATTGATAAAAGAAGGGATAAAGGGATAGACAGAAGAGTGGAGGAAGAGAGGGTCATTTTTTCTATGAAAATAAACCGTGCCCAGACGTACCAAATAAAATAAAAGTGTACGAAAGCAGATGAATTGATGAGGACAGTGGAGGTCTTTAGTGCTGATGAAGTGGCGATGTCAAATATCACACTAATTTTATATTTATATTTATCCCGACTTGCATTTCAGGAGGACGTTAGCATGTTGTCATGACGCCACAAAACTCCACGTTCTAAAACCGCGGGGAAAAATCTCATGCGTTTGAGACACAGCCATGAGATAAACAAGTGAACCGGGAAGCTACCTGATTAGAGATGGGGCAAACCTCCACTGCTACATCCATCTTCCTGGCGAGCTCTTTGACTACGGGGTGATGTGCCAACGCGTAGCCGTGTCCGATCCGAGACGAGTTGAAGAGCAGGGCGTCCATCATGTTCTGGTCCACTGCTGTGCCCAGGAAATCTACACAGGAAGTTGAATGTAGACACAGAAGAAACGACAGAAGAAATTTAGTTTACGGATGTCTGGGGTGTGTGTGTGTGTGTGTGTGTGTGTGTGTGTGTGTGTATGCTGTACTTGTCTCTCCTGCATGGAAGAAGTAGGGCAGATCGACGCTGCGCTTCTCTGGCAGCCCCAAAGCCTCTCTGAAGTACCACAGAGGATTTCCTTTGTCTTCACGACCCACCTGAATAAAAAAAGAAGGAAAAAAAGACCTTGTGTAAGTAGTGATGAATGAGAAACTGTGATTCATGGATGCAGTTTAGGATTCCTGCATGTCAGACCTTTACACTGAGAGAGATTTCCACAGTAACACACACAGTGAAAGCAGCCACACTCCACACACACACACACACTCTCACGAGAACCACAACTTCTCATTTAATGCTCTTTATGTTTTCACTTCAACGTGATGCTGTTTTTCTGACATGCAGTAGAGTCAAGAGTAACAAATTACACAATATAGTGAAAGAAAAGTTTCCCGAAAGCTAAATATATAAACTACAGATTTGTTTCAGCTCAGTGTTGTACACGAGGTGAAATCAAACTCAGGTCACATGCTCTCTTGTTTCAGAGGTTAATAACGTTCATGTTTCCTCTCTAATTTAATCTGAGCTCAAGTATTTCAGTTCAGCGTGTGACTGGGAAATTCTAAGGAGTGGAGAATGCGACCAAAAACAGATGCGATTTTAGATAGAAAAACTAAAACATCAGAAATGCGTTAGTTTTCATTTTCCGATTACTTTTTTTTTCTGACCAGCTTCCGTTTTATTTGCTCTGCTCATAAGCCAAAATGTCCTGAGACCTGGCAACCCTGCACAACACCATAAATCAGCTTACATGGCCCAGCATTTTTATTGCACAGCTTTCATTTTCCTTTTCAAAAGAGTTGTTAAATCCAATACAGGGTTCCTACACATTATTCCATTGAAAGTACCGTGTTTTACGGACTATAAGCCGCTACTTTTTCCCCATGCTTTGAACCCTGTGGCTTAAACAATGAAGCGGCTAATTTATGGATTTTTCCTGGGTTTTTCCCGGTTTCACAAGATTCGAGCCAAAAAACTGAACCCCATAACATAAGACCAATGAAATTGCGGAACGGGTTCAGGTGAACCAATGAAACTCTTTATATTAAATCAGATGCGCTCCCACTGAATCGGACCGCACCACATCATAAATATGGATGATGTTCCTCTGACGTTTGACCTGCCGCTCACTCGGACTGTCTACAGGAAATGTGAATCATTCGTCACGCTGAAAACAACGGGGCATGAAAACACACTTCACCTGTGTTCTGAGCTGCACGGCATCGGGAGAAAAGATTCACCGATGGTGATTTTTAAAAGCACGACGATGCCAAAAGATAAACTCTAGAGAGAAATAGTTGTGAAAGGAAGGAGGAAGACAGTGAACAATGACTTTCTTGGTAGGCTACTGTTTAGATACAAGCCGTGTAACAGACACTGTCTTTCATTAAAGCCTGTGTAAAGTTCATTAGTTTTAGTGTAGACACCTGCGGCTTATAGACAGGTGCGGCATATTTATGTTCAAAATAAACATCTTTGTCAAATTCAGTGGGTGCGGCTTATATTTGGGTGTGCTTAATAGTCCGGAAATTACTGTACGTATTTTTCTCTCCGTTTTGGACTTCAGTCTACACTGAGACTTTGTTTTCAGTCGACGAAAACGTAGGTTTTTTGAAAAACGCTCCTCGAAGAGGAGACTTTCGGGAAACGACGCATTTGAATTCGTTGCTGCGACGTTTCAAGTAAATAAACGGCAGGTGGAAACGACGCAGGTTGAAGTGTTTCCCGTTTTGCTCGAGCGCGGTACGGGAACGCAATCGTCTCCAGACGTGCGGATGAGCAATGTTTGGGAAACGTATATCAGTTCATCCTTTTGTTCATCCCATTAATTGTGTTATACTCACAAAGTCAAAGCCTGCCATGACTTCTGGAAACTTCTTGTGCAGCCTCATGGCCTCGTCGATTATCTGTACAGCTTGGGTCGAATTTAAGCCTCTAACACACACACACACACACACACACACACACACACACACACACACACACACACACACACATAATAAACCAATTTTTGCCACTCCAATACCCTTGCATACCCATAAAAACACTTGACTCGGTAATAAAGACCAACCTGTGGACGGTGAAAATGATTCGAGCTCCAAAGAAGCCTGGATGGTGTGCCTTGAAGCATTTGATCACCTCCGAACAAGCATTCAAGCTCCATTCCCTAGTGTTCGTTCTGCCGTCCAGCTCGTACGTCTTAAAGATGAGCGAAATCAAACACTTTCATGACGTTCTTCTTTCACAATGCGACAAAAGAGAAGAACAAATCCACATACCGGCGGCAGAAGAGCTCGGATCTCCACGTACATGATGTTGTCCTCGTAGAACTGTGCGAGACCTTTGTAAAGGTATTCCTTGAAGACCGGAGCGTACGTGACGAGCCCGTAGGCCACCAAGAAGGCTTGTTCGAACCTCTTCCAGACGACGTCCTGGTTGGGGTACTCGCTGTCTGGGTCCTCAGTAACCAGCGTGAGGTTTCGAATGAAGCTGCAAATGCAAGAGCAGAATAATTGGTTTTGTTTTCGTGTCAACCTCTTCAACAACATTTAGTTTTTAGTGGGTTTTTTTTCCTTCACCTGTTATCCAGCTCGGTGGAGTTGAGTTTCTCCCTCAAGGTTTTGAGTAATGTCCATGTGGAGCAGTGAGGCAGCGCTTTGGGCTGCACAGACGAGAAGACAAAGCGAACAGAGTTCTCGTCGTTGAAGCACACGTAACAGTTCTCCCTGTAGGTCACGTTCTTCACCAGCCACTCCACTCCCACCATGGCAAAGTCATGCACATGTAGAGCTGCACCTGAGACAGACAAACAGACAGTTCTATAATACTTATATGCTGTAAAGCTTTAAAAAGCGCTATAGTGGAAACGTAGCTGATAGGAAGAAGGTGCCATTTGCCCTCTTCCACATACCTGAGCTAATAAACACACACGATTGGCTAATGTCCCCTCAATAGATGGACAAAAACCTCTTTTTGGAAATCTTATTCCACATTTAGTCTCCATTTGCTCTTAAAATAACCTCCACTCCTCTGGGAGGATGTTCCATTAGATTTTCTGAAGATTAGTTTGCGACTCATTCATGTAGGAGACCTGAGATCATCATCCCAAAGGTGTTCAATAGAGTTAGAGCTCTATAGCAGATCTTTAAAGCTCTTTCTAATTGTTTTTTTCTGAAGACACTACAGGAACTTGATTCCGTTCCCAATTAATGGCGGTCGTGTGACACTTGGATGTCTCAAGAGGACGTTATTATTACAAGTGTATGTCTGAGGGACAAAACGAAGGAATCTTTTGCTCTGGAATGCAGTGAAAGCAAAAATGAATCCTGATTCCTGAATAAAAAAAATTTAGTAGAAATAAACATTAGCGCACCCTTGGGCATCTTCCGTAGGAAGCTGAAGACTGGACTGGCATCGATCAGTGGTTTGGCTTTAAAGAAGTGCATGGCAGGTGGGAAGTCCGGCGCTTCCATTTCCTGCAGTTTCATCTGCTGCAGCTTTTTATCCACCAACTTTTCTTTCTCGTTCAGCACCACACCTCCGCCGGTCGCTCGCCTCGCCTCCATCTCTATCAGAGCCTGGCGTTGGTGTGGGTCGGGTTTCGAGCTGCACCGTGGCGTGAAGCTCAGCGACCACAGCAAGCACGTCAAAACCAGCAAAGTCGTCCTACACGGCACATGCATGACTCACAGTGAGGAACCCTGCCGAGATACACACAGGGGTTAGAAAAGGTAGATTAGTGGGTAAGAAGTAGGTCTTCTGCTCAGAAGGTCATGAGTTTGAATCCCAGCACTATAGTGCCACTGCCATGGTTCAGTTCTTTAAATCAGATACACAATTTTTTAAACAAACCACATACTTTAACAGATCATACACACACACACGCAAACCAGAAATGAAACATGCCACCTGCTTGCACTTCTCTTTCTATTATTATTGAGTTTCTGTCACATTGCTGCTGATTTCAACCCCAAACTGTACATTCGCCTCCACCCGCAGGCTGCACAGATGGAAAATCTCACAGCTGGGTTTCTGTCGTTACCTTTCTAAACAGAAATCTTTACTTTTTTCCCTCAATTCATCTTCACACAACTCCTCTTCAGATTTAGCGAATATCTGTGAGTGTTTGAGCTTCAGAACGTCAATCTGCTTTCCTCATTTTGATCTGCTGTATGTTTGTTTTTATTCATCACAGCAGATTGTAGTCTGGCACAAGACTACTTTTCCAGCCATAAGTGGTTCTTCTCCAAACTTTTATCAAAAACTTAAAGACACACAATGTGGGGGTGAAAACATCTTCATTTTGTGGAGATTTTGTGCTCATTCTTCTACAAGGTGTGTTAGTAAAGTCAGGTACTGATTTACATGAGAAGGTAAGGAGGCCTGGGGTGCAGTCAATGTTCACATTCATCTCAAAGCTGTTCAAAAGGTTTTGAGCTCTATAGCAGGAGATCTTTCACTCCAAACCCATGTAAAGCAGATCTTCATGGAGCTGGATTTATGCACAGGGCACTGTCATGCTGGAAGTTTGGGTCTTCTGGTTCAAATGAAGGGAAAATTTCATCCAAAGATGGCCAAAAATTGTGTCTTAAAGTTTTTAATAAAAGTTTGGGAAAGAACCACATATAAGTACCTGCCTTTACACAAATGTTCACAAGCACACTGTATAATCTAGTGGAACATCTTGCCAGAAGAGTGGATGGAATTAGTACCGCAAATTGGGACTAAATGTGGAATGCGACGCTCAAAAATCACATAACGAACTTATGAGCAGGTGTCCGCAAACTTTTGGCAATATTGTGTACATGTTTCGGATGTCCCACATAATCGAAGCTTCAACAATAACATGCTGTTGGTATTTACCAAAAAAATAATAATAATTTGTGATGTTATAAAAAGTTTTTCAATAGAGGAAAGTCATCCGTATAGAAGGAACTATTACAGCTGCTATAGTGTAAGTGATAACCAGAACTTGTTTAGTGAATAAGCTCAGTAGATAAGATGTTGGACTTCTAATTTTAAAGTTGGAAGCACAAATCCCAGCAACACCAAGCTGCCACTCAGGGCCCTTGAGCAAGGCCCTTAGCTGTAATGCTGTCAATGTGTCTATAAAAGGATACAACACAATGGATGTGTCACTTTATAATATATCTTTCAGTGTTTTTTCTTTCAGTTCAGTTTTTTTCAACATTGTACATTATGGAATTATGTAGTAAAAAAATACCAAAATAAACGTGTTAAACAACCCAGAATACAGTGGATATAAAAGATCTACACGCCTTTATAAAATTGCAGCTTTTTAAAATAAAAATAAATTAAATAGCATACATGTGCCATCAGTTACAGTGATTTTAACTAAAACCAGATAAAACACAGCTGTTGCTGTAGGATTTATAAAAGAATAGAATATAGAATAGCCTTTATATGTCACATATACATTAAAGCACAGTGAAATTCGTTCTTTATTATATATCCCTACTTGTTCAGAAGCTGGGGTCAGAGCGCAGGGTCGGCCATGATACGGCGCCCCTGGAGCACAGAGGGTTAAGGGCCTTGCTCAAGGGCCCAAGAGTGGCAGCTCAACAAAGAGTTGCTGATGAATCTGTGAAATTTAAGTGTTGAAAGGAACCAATCAGGAGAGAGATCTAAAAAAATTTCAAAAGGCACTGTATGTACCATGGAACACTGTCAAAGTGGCACCACAGAGATGTTACAAAGATCAAGACGTGTAGGATGGAAAGACAGAAGATGTATTTCTTACAGAAGAGAATATGCAAACCCTCCTGAATGATGCCAAACTACTTATTCTGTCACACCAAATCATGTGGGAAAATGTGTTACGGTCTGTAGTATTGACTAATGTAGTAGTGTTGTAGCTATTGTTTCTGCACTCACCCTTTCCTCTGCACAAGACAACTGATCTTGTAAAGTACATTAAGAAGGCAAGAAATGTCACTAATGAACTCATGACAAATCACACCTATGAACTGAAAACCATTCCAGATGACTGTCTCATGAACCGAATGCCATGAGTGTGCCAAGCTTTCATCAAAACTTCATGTATCTAATAGAAGCAATCTAAAATCTGGAACATATTATGGGTTTTTGTTTACTACGTTCTTCAGTATAAATGACAATCACAGTGGGACACTTTAATCTGTACCTCTGTCAATATCAGTCATATACATAATTCATATATATATATATATATATATATATATATATATATATATATATATACTATTTTTCTAGTGTGTATACATTTATTATATTATTCTTAACCCAATGTTCACACTTTATAGATATACTTATCTTTGTTATCTACTTTATATTTTATTTTTTTACCTCTTTTACTTCATTTTATTGTTATATTCTCTTTCTATGTTCACGTTTTACACGTTGTACAGTCGTAGAAATCGTTTCACTACATGTTCTACTCTGTATGAATGTGTATGTGACCAATATCATTTAAATTTAAATGCACAATAGAAACAATTTGCTGTAAATAAAAACAAAACAAAAAAAACAGTAACAATAACAGAAGCAGCTGCTGCCAGTGGCAGTTTTTAATGTGTTTTGGAAGCAAACAGCTGGATATGATCATGTGAGCAGGTCGAGAAAAACAATACAAGGTATAAAATCTCACCATTTATTAGAGTCTTACCTTTAGGAAATTACAGCTGAAGGTCCGGATTATTGTCTGTAATATTAAAGATTAAATCGTAAACAAACAACCGACTGCTGAAACCACACTGTCTGTTAGCCCTGTTGTGGTTGCCAGATTGTGACTTTTATATCCCTTTGTATGGATTAGAATGCACCTTATTTTTGCTAATGTAAAGACTTATAAATGAGTTTCAGGCTATATTTAATTTCTGAAGGCTATACTATGTTTTATATTCACACATTTTGTGTTTAAAGTTACAAACTTTAAACCTAAATTGTTTTTCGCTTGTTTTGTTGTTTTTGGTTTTTTTTGTAGTGGAAGTCGGTCTTGGTTATACATATACATTTTAAGTTCCTGGACACTTGATTTAATGTGTAAATTATTTTTTAATAAAAACAGACAAATTACCATAAAAAACATTTTCCCAGGTCGAAATAATAATAATAATAAAACAAAAATCACGTTTTAAGGAGTTATTGATAATATGGCAACCCTAGGCCTATACGGCTCTATTTATTCACGTTGAACTGTACGTCATTTCCCGGAAGTCTTTGATTTTGTGGCACTGTAGATTTTTTGATGTTTCTGGCTGTATTTTGATTTTTTTTATATTATATATAAACAAAAATATAGTATAAGTATATTAGTATAATATAGTAAAGTAAAACTAAAGGAAATGATTCAAACATGTAATTCATTTACATAAATTAATTAAAAACCTACCTAAAAACAAATATATAATTATACATATAATAAATCCTATAAACATCTTTTACAATCAACAAACAAAAACAAATCGTTCAGATTTGTTCATTTTAATACGTTGTTTTGGCACATCTTTCAGTCCATACGCACTTTAGCTCAAAATAAAACCATCAAATCCCTCAAAAGCCTCATTTTTATATCAATACGTGAATGTATTTTACATCTTTTGCACAAAACATGCTTTTCCAAGAGTCATGGCTTATACTTTTTAGTAATGAAATCATATTATTCGTACTTTAGTCACAAACTTTGCAAGAGGTTACATCATTCAGACATCCTAACGATCCTGAAGAATAAAACGTCTCTCTGGCTTTTTTCTTTATTTTGAAACATATTTTGATATTGGCTGAAGATGTCGCTTTATTAAAGTGCAATCATTTTACCCAAATTGTATTAATAAAACTAAATGACTCACGTGAAATCGGAATTTCCTGAAGAGAAAGTGAAAGGAGAACGGTGCAAAAATCGTCAACGGATACCGTCTGTTGTCTGTGTAAAGAGGAAGACGGGATTCTCCTCAGAAAGACGAGCATTTCGATATGTCACACGTCCATGTTTAGTGCTATTTTGTAAAAAAAGGGCAGGGCCAGTGACGCCACCTCACGTCACTACCCAGCAATTACTAACTCTTCTCACTGTGCTGGGTGTTTTTTCACTTCTCTGTGTTGCTGGAGTTTTTAAATATGGCATATTTTGTTGGTTTACGTCAAAGTGACGACTCGTGTCGTCAATATGGTACACGGATGGCGACTGTCCAGACTGCGCCGAGCGTTCGATACGTCACACGTCCACGTTTGTGACTCGAGACGTCACTTCATTGCCCTGAAATGAACTGAATCGCGTCACCGTGCTTGCTGTTGTCACATCTGTGTTGCTGGAGTTTTGAAATACTCTCCCAAAGTGATATTTTGTGGCTTCAATATGGTATTCACCCGGATTCTTTTTTGTATTAATCTGTATTAACCCCCACTCTCTCAATCACTCACACACACACACAAGATTGAGATCCCAAATAAGAGCAACATTTTTGTTTGATTTTTGTTTTATTCTAAGAAATGTACAGAGTATAGAAAACACTTGTCCATTTCCAAAAAAATAAGAACCTGTAAACTTCACATCAAAATATAACATACAAAAGTCGTTCTGATGCCGTTGTGCTACTGAGGTATCAACAACTGTTTATATATATATAAAAAAGATTAAAGAGAAATCACACGTATAAAAACGAGGCCAAAATAATGTACAAAATGTAAATAAATATGATTTATATTTAATCTAGATGTTTCACTAGTGTAGACAGAAATACAGACAGCAAAGATGAACAGGAATCAGTAGGTGTGTATCAGTCCTAACTCACAAAAAAAAAAAAACACCTCACAGCTTTCAGGTTCTTTCCGTTTCACACAAAAGGCTGCAAAAGGAAATGTTTAATAAAATAAAGGTCATCGATTATAGAAATCAAGTTGAAAAACAAAACAAAAAAAAACATCAACAATAACAGAAGCAGCTGCTGCCAGTGGCAGTTTTTAATGTGTTTTGGAAGCAAACAGCTGGATATGATCATGTGAGCAGGTCGAGAAAACAATACAAGGTATAAAATCTCACCATTTATTAGAGTCTTACCTTTAGGAAATTACAGCTGAAGGTCCGGATTATTGTCTGTAATATTAAAGATTAAATCGTAAACAAACAACCGACTGCTGAAACCACACTGTCTGTTAGCCCTGTTGTGGTTGCCAGATTGTGACTTTTATATCCCTTTGTATGGATTAGAATGCACCTTATTTTGCTAATGTAAAGACTTATAAATGAGTTTCAGGCTATATTTAATTTCTGAAGGCTATACTATGTTTTATATTCACACATTTTGTGTTTGAAGTTACAAACTTTAAACCTAAATTGTTTTTCGCTTGTATTGTTGTTTTTGGTTTTTTTTGTAGTGGAAGTCGGTCTTGGTTATACATATACATTTTAAGTTCCTGGACACTTGATTTAATGTGTAAATTATTTTTTAATAAAAACAGACAAATTACCATAAAAAACATTTTCCCAGGTCGAAATAATAATAATAAAACAAAAATCACGTTTTAAGGAGTTATTGATAATATGGCAACCCTAGGCCTATACGGCTCTATTTATTCACGTTGAACTGTACGTCATTTCCCGGAAGTCTTTGATTTTGTGGCACTGTAGATTTTTTGATGTTTCTGGCTGTATTTTGATTTTTTTTATATTATATATAAACAAAAATATAGTATAAGTATATTAGTATAATATAGTAAAGTAAAACTAAAGGAAATGATTCAAACATGTAATTCATTTACATAAATTAATTAAAAACCTACCTAAAAACAAATATATAATTATACATATAATAAATCCTATAAACATCTTTTACAATCAACAAACAAAAACAAATCGTTCAGATTTGTTCATTTTAATGTACGTTGTTTTGGCACATCTTTCAGTCCATACGCACTTTAGCTCAAAATAAAACCATCAAATCCCTCAAAAGCCTCATTTTTATATCAATACGTGAATGTATTTTACATCTTTTGCACAAAACATGCTTTTCCAAGAGTCATGGCTTATACTTTTAGTAATGAAATCATATTATTCGTACTTTAGTCACAAACTTTGCAAGAGGTTACATCATTCAGACATCCTAACGATCCTGAAGAATAAAACGTCTCTCTGGCTTTTTTCTTTATTTTGAAACATATTTTGATATTGGCTGAAGATGTCGCTTTATTAAAGTGCAATCATTTTACCCAAATTGTATTAATAAAACTAAATGACTCACGTGAAATCGAATTTCCTGAAGAGAAAGTGAAAGGAGAACGGTGCAAAAATCGTCAACGGATACCGTCTGTTGTCTGTGTAAAGAGGAAGACGGGATTCTCCTCAGAAAGACGAGCATTTCGATATGTCACACGTCCATGTTTAGTGCTATTTTGTAAAAAAAGGGCAGGGCCAGTGACGCCACCTCACGTCACTACCCAGCAATTACTAACTCTTCTCACTGTGCTGGGTGTTTTTCACTTCTCTGTGTTGCTGGAGTTTTGAAATACTCTCCCAAAGTGATATTTTGTGGCTTCAATATGGTATTCACCGGATTCTTTTTGTATTAATCTGTATTAACCCCACTCTCTCAATCACTCACACACACACACACACACACACACACACACACACACACACACACACACACACACACACACACACACACACAAGATTGAGATCCCAAATAAGAGCAACATTTTTTGTTTGATTTTTGTTTTTATTCTAAGAAATGTACAGAGTATAGAAAACACTTCGGTCCATTTCCAAAAAAAAAAAAGAACCTGTAAACTTCACATCAAAATATAACATACAAAAGTCGTTCTGATGCCGTTGTGCTACTGAGGTATCAACAACTGTTTATATATATATAAAAAAAAAGATTAAAGAGAAATCACACGTATAAAAACGAGGCCAAAATAATGTACAAAATGTAAATAAATATGATTTATATTTAATCTAGATGTTTCACTAGTGTAGACAGAAATACAGACAGCAAAGATGAACAGGAATCAGTAGGTGTGTATCAGTCCCTAACTCACAAAAAAAAAAAAAAAACCTGTACAGGGGGAAATAAAATAATTCACATCCTTACAGTCCATAAAAACTATCTGGGGCTCGTATAATGGGAGATCAGAGAGCAGACAAACAGAGAGCAGAACTAATACTAAAATATATTCTATCTATTTTTTTTTATATATATAAAAAGCAATGCAGACTTCAGGTCAGCTTGTCGCTAGTGATTTCTCCTGCTCCTATTATTTTTTCCCCACACGTGCAACTGAAAAGAGAAATAAAACATCACCTGCACACACCCTCCATGCCATAAGGGGCTGGAGACCGTGCACACGCCATTACAGCAGGCTTTATCTAGGAAACGCCATGTATTGGGCTGGAAATCAGTGGGGGTGGGGGTGGGGAGACAAAACAAAAACCCCAAGAAATGGTGTGTGTACTCTTAAAAAAAATAAAAATAAAATCATGCTGAGATTTTCCAGGAAGTTTTTAATAGATGTTAAATGTGGTCCTGATGTTGTTATAATAAATTAAGGCTTATTTAGTCACAGGTCTAGCTGTGTGTGTGTGTGTGTGTGTGTGTGTGTGTGTGTGTGTGTGTGTGTGTGTGTGTGTGGTGCCAGACTCCAGCTTCATGAGGTAGATAGGTGTTTGGATATCAGCACAGATCCAGCGGTCAATTGTACATACTACAGCTAAAAATTAATAAAAAGTGGGGCTGAGTAATTCAAACACACACACACACATACACTCACACACACACACACACACACACACACACACAATCCATGAAATCCTGAAAATGTCAATGTAAAGAATATCCAAACGTTTCCTTCCAGTCTGCTCTGTTGGTGGGTAAAGAAGGAAAAGAAAGGGGAAAAAAAACAAAACAAAAAAAAAAAAAACACCTCACAGCTTTCAGGTTCTTTCCGTTTCACACAAAAGGCTGCAAAAGGAAATGTTTAATAAAATAAAGGTCATTGATTATAGAAATCAAGTTGAAAAACAAAACAAAAAAAGAATCACTGGCTTTACATTAGCTGAGGTGGAGTAATCATCACAGTTCCAGTCGTAGTCCCATTTTCGTCAATTCCCCTTTGAAAAGTTGATTCGTTTATACCCGTATTAAAAGCGCGACACCCTGAGGACGAATAGAGTGAAAGAGGAAGCACCAAAATATAATACAAAAAAACAAAAAAACCTAACATTTCTGATTTAAAGTGATCTAAGAATTGTCTCGTACTTTCACAGTTGTAAAGATCGATGCTGTTTTCCGACAAAAACCGTAAGAATTATATACATGAAAAAAGGAAGAGTGGGACAGTTTACATGTCTCCCCCTGTTGGCTGGGTGTGATATATAAACTAGCATACAAGGGGGGAAAAAAAACAAACAAACAAACAAACTCTCATTGATATACACAGTAGCACACGTCTACATCCAAGGCCACTAAATTCCAGTAATAATGACTATCTCTAGTGCATAAAAGAGGTGCGACAAAGCGCTCTGAGTCTGAACACATTCTATAAGCTGAGACAGGGTTTAAAGATTGCGAGAGCCCACGTTCACATCAGCTTGTCGATTGGGGGGGGGTGTTCAATTAAGACACACCCACTTTTGTTAAAAATTTGTTTACATTTGTATTTGCTTTATATGTTAGATGTTCGCTGGCAGTTTTGGGAATTGGGTGCATTAGTTTTGTATACAACAATGCATGTATCCGTTATGCATTTGAAAGGAAACTGAAGAAACAGACCATGTGACCAGTCTGATGAATCATTTTGATGTCAATTTACCGCACCGATTTAGAATGCGGCCGTCATTAAGTCGTATGAACTTGCAGAACTAACGAATGATCGCTTGCTAGTGTGAACGTGAGCTAACATATTGCAGGATTAAGTGGAAAAAAGTCTGAATGAGGACAGTCAGCTGATCCACTCGCCATACTGGACTTTTACATTAGCGTCAGTTCATACACACACACACACACACACACACACACACGACATTCAACGATAATGCAAACGCAAAAGGCAGCGGTTTCCAGTGTGTCCGTAAGGAAAATGGAGACGCATCCAAGTACCTTCTCTTTTTTTTTCCCCCCCAAGCACCTGAGTTTAACTTCGGAAAGGAACGAATCCATGCGAATCCGCAAACCCTCCTTTGATGTCCTTCCTTTTTCGCTGTGCATGCAGAGGATACTGTGAGCTGGACTTCCTACCGGGTTGGAGGGTCAGTACTCGCCACCAAAGTGCAGAAGCTCTCAGATTTTGAAAGCATATATACATTGAGGGCAAGTGGCGGTCCTGACAACGTCTCGGCACTGATGAGCGTCAGCAAAGTTTGGCGGTCCCTGTAGCGCTCATCTTTACGCAGTCCAGAGGAAGATTTACATTTCGATCAAGTCCAAAAAAAAAAAAAAAAAAAAACCACAGAAACACATGCGCCTAGACATGTGAGTTTTCCGTTTTGTGATTGTTTTGTCCGTATTGTCCTTCACCTGCATGCATAGGGAAAAGTGAAAAACGATTTAAAACGTTGCAACAAACATTGTACACTATATTGCCAAAAGTTTGTGGACACCTATGTCATTACTACGGTATGTGCTTTTTGAACATCACAATCCACAATTTAATCCTAATTTGCTCCTATAATTCTTTCCACTCTTATGAAAAGATGTTCCAATAGATTTTGGAGTGTGCTTGTGGACATTTGTGTTCATCAGACACAAGGGTGTTAGTAAAGTCAGGTACTGATGTAGGTGAGGTGAGGAGACATGGGGTGCAGTGAATGTTCACATTCATCCCAAAGGTGTTCAATTGGGTTGAGGGTCAGAATTCTTAAGCAGATGAGATCTTCCACTCTGACCAATGGAAAAGCAGCTCTTCATGGTGCTGGCTTTGTCATGCTGGAACAGGTTTGAGTCTCCTAGTTTAAGTAAATGATACCGCATATAAAGACGCCCTATACAATTGTGTTCCTTCAACTCTGTGTTTGGGAACAGTTAGGGGGAAAAAAACCCCACATGGCTGGAAAAGTCAGATGTCTCAATACTTTTGTGCATATAATGTACATTTACAAAAATAAAAAAAATTGTGTCCAAATCCTACCTTTCACACTCCCTGCTTACTGCTAGGACCAGGGGGAACTGGCGCACCCATCAGGTGTTGCCTATCGCACAAGACACGATGTAGTTACATGTAAATCCATTATATTAGAGTGCATATTTCAAAACTAAAAGCCAAAATGAAAAAGAGAACATTCCAGTTTTAAATCACTATTCTAAATCACAAACAACATACCGTGGATGAAACATTCGATCGGGTACCATGCTTCTCTGAGGAAACATCATGTCTTGGAAGTGGCCTGCGGCATGCGGGTGCCTGTACATAGTCTGCCCTTGCGTGTAGGGCAGGTGCTGGGGCCTCTGCAGTGCCTCCATCAAGTGCGGGTGAAGACTGTGAGGACCAAAATGCCCGCTTGGGTTTTGAGGCCTTGAATATGGTCCACCTTGTACGCTATGAATTGGGGGAGCTCCGCCCTGCTGCACGCTGGGATGCATGGCCCGAGGATCATAGGGGTAGTTGTGCTGAGGCTGAGCCGAGGTGCGTCTGTGAGCTGCCGCATTGTGGCTGTCTAAATCCAGTATCTCTTTCGGGCTTTCGGGCAGATCCGAGTTCTCCTCTGTCCTGGCCTGTTTTGCCGGCGTGGCGCCTTCCCGATTCTCAGTGCCTTGGGATACATCGGGGACAAGATTTGGCGATACAATGGAACCATCCAAACCGAGAGGAGACATGGTGTTGTCCTTCTGCCGACTACTGATGCCAGGACCTGCAGGAGGTAAGTAAGCATTGGGCATCATGGAGGGATGAGTCTGAAACTGGGGTCTAGGCCATTCTCTTGCAGAGAAACCAGGTCTGGTGTTTTGCTGGTGCTGAGGATAGTACTGCTGTTGCTGCTGGTACGAAGCGTGCATGTTGGGATGCACCTGAGGGTGCTGTGGGCCCATGTGATACTGATACACTGCACCTTGCTGATATGAAGAGCAATGAACAGGATTGTGAGGGCTCATAGACTGAGACTGTGTTGCTTGGTTTGGGTACGGTGGACGGCCAGAAGGGGGCACTGGTCTGCCTATGTATTTGCTGTAATGCAGATTGGACATGCCATACTGAGCCACAGAGTTGCTTTCAGGACCGTGAGGGTGGTTTGGTGGTGTCTGACTATGGGCTGTGGACTGTTCTGGCCTGTTTAGCTGGGTTTGTTCCTCTGTTTGTTTGTTATGTCTGCTAGCATTGTTATTTTTTATACTGGGACCACCAGAGCTCCCCTCGGGGTCCCGAGTAGGCTCACTAGGTCTCTGGTCAGCACGCTCCCCAGGCGAGGGCTGAGCAAGTGGTTGGGAAACAGGGTGGCTAGGGGGCAGTGAAGTAAAAGTGGCAGGGTGTTGAGCACCAGGTTTTGAGCCCTGAAGAACAGACTGAGGCATGCCATGGAGAGGCCCTGGCTGCTCACCTCGAGCAGATCCGTTTTGGGGTATCTGCTGGTGTGGAGCATTGGAAGACGTGTGTAGTGATCCCCCTGGAGGGACCAGCTGAGCGTGGCTCTGCAACATTCTTTGGGGAATATCCTGTAAACCATTTTGAGAGAACCCTGGAGAAATAGTGGAAGACATTTGTTCAGAGATATCCGAGGTTTTCTGAGTGATATTCACAGTACCGTTATTAGTAGGGTGCATAGAGGAACCATGACTTTGAGTTTCAGACTGTGGTTGATTTTGAGAAACAGGACTGTTTTGGGGTGGGAGTAGATTTTCCTTTGTGTTGCTCTCTCCTTTCAGTTGTGGCCCGTCTTTTTTTGGTGTGGATAGCAAGGTTTGTGCAATCTCTACTGATGTCTTGTGTGGTGAGCCACCCCACAGTGATGCACTAGAGCTCGGTTGGGTACAATTGGGGGGTTTGGGGACTTTAGCTGGACCAGGATGAGATGAGCAATTGGACTCCTCGCTCTGTGGTTTATTTGCCAGGTCTACCGCCAAACCTGTTAAAATGAATACACTTTCTTCATTAAGGCATCACATAAACAATGATTAATCATTCACAACACTTTACCTTGTATTGATACTAGAAGATAAGCATTGTTGCCATAAGCAAGGGACAATTTATTTATATATTAAAGAAACCTCCTACCTTTGGACACACCGTCATCACTTTGGTTATCTCCAACAGAGTTCTGGTTTTCAGGAGATGCTGCAACACTAGCATTCCTAGCTGGAGGTGGTGGGTAACCGACGTTAAGACAGGACGATGATGCGGACAGCTGCTGCAGGGCAATCATCTCCGGGCTGTCCATCATTGATCCCACATGTAGCCTGGGCTCTTGAGGGGTCATCTGAGGTCTCTGGGCCATGGGTCCCTGGGAGCTAACTGCTGCTGGCATCCTGTATTGACCATTGGAAGGGGGAAATCCGGCACTGTGTGGGGGACGCATCATACCATGAGTGTATGGACCATGCTGTCCACCACCCATAGCCTGCTCCTGCATCATTGGTTGTCTAGGCTGCTGCTGGGTTGAGCCTGGCCAAGAACTGTATGGAGCAGGTGGAGGACCATAAGGTGCGAAGGAGTTGTGTAAGGGTCGAGGGTAGCTATTTCCCATCGGGTGCATAGGCTGCCCATCTGGGTTATGGTGAGGTCGAAACATGTCACCCTCGGATGGAGTGGTACACAATCCTCCAGACTGAAGAGCGACTGGTCTTGGGCCCAGTGATGGGCCATGAGTGGGGCCGATGTAGGAATGCTGTTGGTGTTGAGGCTGAAGGTGGCGAGAATCTGGCCCCATTGGGTATCTTGGACCAAAGTGTGGACCGTTGGTAGGTGGACCCTGAGGAGCAGAAAGATGATGTGGCAAATATTCAATAAAACCTCATATTTTGTACTCAAAAGAACATAATCTACAAAATACATACATACATACATGCATTCATACCTTTAGTAAGTATTTTGTAAGCAACAAGGATAATAATTACATGTGCTATGACTATTTTTTATTGTTCTTGAGCTAAGTCTATTCATCCATGTCTATTCATATACTCTATACAGTGGTACCTCAACATACGAGTTCCCTAACATACGAGTTTTTTGAGATACGAGCGGTCACTTGGTTAATTTTTTGCTTTGATACGCGAGCAAAAACTTGAGATACGTGCTCGAGACACCGCTGCTAGATGGCGAATCGAAGCCAGAAAGCGAAGATTTTGACGAAAATTAACATAAGCAAAGAAGAAAAAGTAAAAATTTTAAAGTTTAGGGATACGTAGTGTGCAGGAGTTATAGTAAAAAAACGAGTTTTCCCTCCACCTCCGCTTATCGCCTCTACCACCCCACCCCCTCCGTACCCCTCTCTCTCTCTCTCTCTCTCTCTCTCTCTCTCTCTCTCTCTCACACACACACACACACACACACACACACACACACACACACACACACACACACACACACACAGGCATTTTCGTTAGCTCAAGTCGTCTCATCTCCAAGGAAAATACACTGAATAAAACCTTATTATATTTTTACATTCTCTTTTATTATGTTTTTATACAATATTTCTCATTTATAAATAAGTTTTTCTCATTCAAAAACACGTAACAAAAACACCTGGGGTGGCATTTTGGGGGCTGGAACGGATTAATGGCATTTCAATTTAATTCAATGGGGAAATTTGCTTCGAAATACGAGCAATTTGACATACGAGCAAGGTTACGGAATGAATTAAACTCGTATGTCGAGGTACCACTGTATTTCCAAAAGTATTGGCTCACCTGACCTTTCCTGACGTCTATGGATGCGGTATAATAACAACATTTTGCATTCACTTGAACTTGGAAACCAAAACCTGTCCCAGCATTGGAATGCCTCTGTGCACAAAGTGAGCTCCATAAAGACAATTTGCATGGTTTGAGAGGAAGATCTTAAGCGGCCTACTATAGATCTCTGATCTCAACCCTACTGATCACCTTTGGGATTAATGTGAACACTGAAAATAACAAAAATTCTTACTGTACACAAAAAAAGCCTTATGCCTTTACCTGAGCAAATGGACATTAAATGATTTGTATCAACCTTCAAACGTTTTTTTCTTGCTTTCTAGTGATCATGATTTAATTTTCAGTCTCCCAGAATTACCGAAATTTATTTGAAAATGTACAATGATGACCCGTCAATCTGGAACCTGTAATTATTCACTACAAAAAAGGTTATAGAGGAGTAATACTAAAATCTGCTGAACACCACAGTGATTATTATAACCCAGGCACTGACTACAAGCTCATTCGGAATGTCAAATGTTAATGCTAATATTAAAGCCCTCATACCTGCATAGGATAATGAGCCATGTGTTGGGGGCCGTGCTCTCCGGGACCCCTACCCATGAAAGATCTCTGTCCTGGGTATTGATATCGGGGGTCCATCATCATACCCTGGCCATACATCCCTGGACCTGGAGGTCCTGGGTGCCGCTGGAGCTGGTGCTTTGAAAAAAAGTTTAAATAACTTATGGTTTATAAGGGCAAATTTATTACAAAATTATTCTCTACCACCTGACAGAAGGTACATAAGCATCCATCACCAGTTCTGTCCCTGAGACAATCAGATTACTAAACACCTGCTGCCTCCCAAAGCTCAGTTAACCCTTAACCCAGTATGACTTAATATCACAGCTCCTCTTCCTCTACTAAAGAGAGGACAAACAAACTATCAAGCTGCTTTGGGACAATGTCCATTGTTAAGAACGCTCTACAAATAAAAATGAAACCTAAAAGCATTGGATGAAGCGTAGCCTTACCTGCTGTGAAGGATGGTACATGCCGTGCGCTGGATCGTTCCCAGAGCGAGGCTGTCCCGGGTTTAGGTTGGGAGGGTACCCGGGTAGATTGGTAAACTGGAAACCAGGGGGTCCGGGGGCGGATTTGGAGCCATTCTCCTGGGGATGGTTGACTCCTTTAATCCCGCCGGATGTTTTACGTTTCTGCACTTGTTCCGTGGCCCGGATCAGGCTCTCGGGCCCCGACTGGCGACCGCCCTTGCTCTTCTTCTTGTCCTTGCGCTCACGGTCACGGTCCTCCTTGCTTAAATGGAACTCCTCGTCGGTGTCGCCTTCCTCGGAGGGGAAGTGTTTCAGAAGGGCTCGGCTGAAACAGCGCTCCAGGGACTCCGCCATTATTGTGTACTCTGAGAAACGCAAAAATCACACCTTGTCCGTTTAGAGCAATCAAAACACACACGCACGCAAAAACACACAAACACACACAGGCTTCCTTCTCTGAGTTGGTCCCCTGACCAGGTCATGGAGCCACAGTTGACCTTTGCCCCTTCAGCCCCTCCCAGGGAGGGGGGGAGCATTCTGACAGATGGATGGCTCCAGAGAGAGAGAGGCCGCAGGGATGGAATGTCTGTGGCACTGCAGGACTCAGTGCACCGGAGAACAGCTCAATCACTCACCATTAATCACTGTCAGAGGCTCGACACACACCACACACTCACACACACACACACACACACACACACACACACACACACACACACACACACACACACACACACACACACACACACAACAAGCAATCACAATAAAAACTAGTTTTTCTCGCTAATATTTACTAAAAGTCTATTTACCGCTCTCCTCTCCGTTGTACTCGAGGCAGTTCTTGAACATGAGCTTCACGTCAGCAATGAACTCATCCTTCGCAACGTACTCTCCTTCATTCAACTTTCGCTCGATGGTGGACAGATCCATGGGAGTCTTCGCCAAAAGAAATATTAATCAGATAGGAAAATTTACACTCATGCTGAATATAACTGCAGGGTACAACGGCATTTTTAAAAAAAATTTTAAATACAAGATTACGAGAATAAAGTCGAAATATTTTGACAAATTGAAATCGCGGAAATGAATTCGAAATATTTTGAGAATAAAGTGGAAATATTTCTTAAAATAAATTCGAAATTACGAGGAAAATATTTAGACTTTATTCTCGTATATTTACTTCTTCCCTAAAAATATATGTAATTTGTAGCTTTTTTGCGTATCTGTACTTTACTGAATTATTTTCCTTCGGGTGACTTTTACAGTAACTTCACTACATTTCAAAGTCAAATATTTTCCACTGACTACTTTTTGCAAAATGAGTCGTTCCTTTTTATTTATGAGGATAAAAACGTAACTGGTCAAACACGCACCGAGTCGTCAATCATTATAAATGTGTGAGTTCTGATTGGTGCTTGGTGTATCTACTGATCAACATACAGTTCAGCATCAGTTCAACAGCGAGCAGAACATTTAGAGAGGAATAAATGATGAAGAAACTTCAGACTCGACTTATTTGCGTAGTTACAAAAGAAGGTTTTAAGCTCATTATTACTTTAATAATAAAATAAAATCGTTGTTTGACTTATTAATATAATAATAATAATAAACATTCAAGTCTTTTCACATAAACTGAGTTGAAGCTGTAATAAAATCATAGTACTTTGGACACTTAAGTACATTCGAGGGCAAATACTTTTGCACTTTTACTCAAATGAAAGTGTAAATGGAGCCGGTTTTCACCTCCTGGTGTTCATTTCGACACTTGTTGTGAAACCTGAGAGTGTAAACATCGAGATGGTGAGAAGCTAACCTGGATGATCTCGTGATAGTTAGGGGCGTACGATTCGTCCACAGGCTCCAGGAAGGGCCAAGCGTCTTTGTGAGCCTTCAGAGACTCCAGCACTGAGGAGAAAAGCCAGGAAAAACAAAAGGGCACAGGTTTAAAGCACAAGAAGCAGTGCTGCTGAGAAATGAGGAAACGTGAGTGAGGTTGTGCTGCTGCTGGTGCCGGCTTTCTACACCGCTACCCACCTTTATAGAGGGCGGCGTAGTCGTCATCGATATCGTAGCTGAAAGAGAAAAAGAGAACTGGAAGTTAGCGAGGGGGAACAGAAGCACAGGATAGAGAGGAATAAAACAACGGTGCAGCTGTCATGTCAGTACAATTCCACATGTACACACTGAGGCCGGGTCTTTGATCGTGACTGAAAAGGAATAATATAATAGACGAAACCGACTTCTAAACAAGAATAGATTTAGACAAACAAACGGAAAGGTAGAATTTCAAGTCAAGTCACGAGGTACCAATACGCAAAGCATAAACACGTGGAATCATAGTTATAATTTTGTTACATAAGAAATTCAATGCGGTTAAACCAAAAACAATCAGTATCAGGGGAAATGTGATGCCACCAAACATGACGTAATTCACCAAACCCTAACCAAAAACCTAATAAAAAAAACTTGCCTCGATGCTTTAAATCAATACGTAGCTACATTGAACGTTGTAAAATGTCTGGAATCCCGAGGCTTTAGAAGCTTTAGAAGAGAGAATTATACATTATTTTTTTATGTCCCGCACTAAATTGGTTTAATTTTCACAGAAATCCTTGTGTGCAATTTCAGCCAAAAAAAAGGACCAAATGACGTTCATTTTAAGAGACCCGTCTTTATTTCTCTTGTTATTATATATTATATATTTTAATATATAGTATTGCTCTAAAATAATCCATAGCTGCAGCCCTACAGCAGATATACAAATTTGTTCCCCCACCAGCTCTCATTTTTTGTCTTCATGGGGACTTTTTGGGGGAAACACATGGAACACGTTGGTAAATTTTCACCGATTCAGCAAAAAACAAAAACCTAAATAGTTCCCTTTTGTTGCCTACGGACAGACAGACGACTTTATTCATCCCAATGGAAAATTTACAATTTACAAATTTTCTTCTCTTGTAATTATTAAAAAATAAAAATACCATTTCCATTGTAAGAGAAACTACAAACAACTTCATTCTAATCACTTTAATTAGCGACAAATTGCTAACACTGGAGACTCCTTCCATCAGTGTGATTTCTTTCTAAAAATCAAATCAACCCCGATCTTCCCAACGCTCAGGTTTTTAATCGTTAAAAAAACAATGTTAGAGATTGTAATGGTGTAGGAGAAGCTGTCTGAGATCTCAGCGCATGAGTAATAAAATAAACTCTTACAGCTCGTTGGTACGGCGTGTGCGGCGGACGGGCGAGTGTGGTTCCAGGTGGAGCAGCTCAGCCGGCAGGTCCTTCCCCTGAGAGAGCAGCCACACCCTCTCCTCGCGCTGCTTTCTTCGCCGAGATCGTTCTGAACACAGGGATGCCATCGTGATCACGTGCACGTCTACACCCGTTCATCGGTTCAAATGATGACAGACTTTTTTTTTTTAATTGTTCGTTCTCCTTTAAAGCACCTGTTACTCGAACAAACCAGTTCTGCTTAGTCTTGTTAATTCAGGGCACGAGAGGGAAACCAAATGAGTGACTCAGCGAGCAGCTTTAGAAGGCAAACTAGATCAAAAGGCTTGTGTGAGATAAAGAACCGAGCTGGTTTCTGTGCTGATATGAAAGGCTGTGTCAGGCACACCCTGCTGTGAGGATTAAAGAGGTTCGGGAATGGAGCCACTGGTGAGCTCCTGAGGCTACAACCTTCATTCATTATACATTAACAAGCAGAGCAGCCCAGTGCCACAATCAGGAGATAAATAACTCTGGTGCAGATATAGGAGGAGAAACCTGAGGGAGATTGGGGTGATAAATGAGCTTTACAGAGGTGTGTTGTGCCGTCCAAGAAGGTTTTTTTTTTAAAGCAAAAGTTGTTCCGTGTATAGAAAAAAATTAAGTTGGTACCTTCGGCTGCTTTGGCCCGCTCCAGCTCCTCTCGCTCTCGTTCTTCTTGCTGGAATAGCTCTTCTTCTCGCCGATGTTCGGCGAGTAAAGCCTGCCTTTCCATGTCCTCCTCTCTCTGTTTCAGGTCCACCTCAGAAACAGCCTACACAAGACAAACGGCATTTATATATCTATATCTACGAGGGGCGTTCAAGTCAAACCGGGACGTTTGAGTTTTTAAAATAAAATAACTAATTTCAAGGAGTGGAAACTGCATTTTATTTTTTCAACGTTCTTCCCCCTGGTACAGTTATACACCTCATCCCATTTTTTTAATAACTAACGCCTGGAAAGATTTAGTATCCGTGGCCTTCGTTCGCACGAAACGTCATCATCACATGCTGTTCCATGCACCAACACTGTTGTCTGCCATCTTGATTAACTGTCTCTGGACCAGCACACGACATGTGCGCCACCTATCGCTAATACGACAAACTAGCCACTTACTAAAGGGCTGCATTGGGAATGGGGTCCCATGGGACCCGACGCAAATCTAGCGGGAGCGGGCATTTTTTAACTTTGCCATGGGCGGGAGGTCAAACAAATACAACACGAGTCCCGCCCTCCTGCAGATCCCAAGTTATAATGTTTTGTTTGAAAAATTTTTTAACGTCAATACATTTCTTCTTTATAAAAATCCGAAGGAGTTTGTCACGTGTGGCGCTTTACTTTAGCATTGCTTATTTTACCATTATCAGTTTAATGATATGTTATAATTGTGTAAGTTAATCATAGCCCTAATGTTTGTGTACACAATCTTTAGAAGCTGCGACAGAACTTTTGGGAGAGCAGACGGGAGTGGACACACAAAAAATACAAATAAAACCGCGGGAGCAGGCAGGAGCTGAAGGTATATCTCAACACTTCACCAAACAAAAATACATGACACATTTCAGGCAATTTAAAAAAAAAAAAAAGATTAAAAGGGAGAACATAAAGGACTCATACCTCCTCCTTATTCACGACATGCTTGTCTGGAAGTCTGAAAAGAGAATTCCGTGCAGGAGGATTCATCAGTTTCTGTAGCTGTTCTTTCTCCTGAGAAGTGAGAAGTAAGGGTGTCAGAGGAGGTCACCTAAGGTCAAGTCGTGCTCTTATCCTTCGCTTCACATTTGGCAGGCGCTTTAACGTAAACAAGTAGATTTGCAAAAACTGAAAGCTGAAATATATGACGAAGCCAAAGAGGTGACAATGGGGGTGAAGTCATGGTTTATTACGTAAGAGCCTCATGGTGGCGTAAAAAACCTCGGAGTGTATTATTACAGCGCACTTAAATTTGTCAGAGAGAGATGAGCCATTAAGAGGTCACCCACCCCTACAACGCTGCAGGCTGTCAGTCACCAGCTCCTGGCTGTCTGAAGGTGAGAGCCTGCCTCCTTTCAGGGCCTACATAAAGATCATATCTGACAGGGTTCCTTAGTGTAGTGTGTCAAGTTGATGAAAGATTCTTCATGCTTTGTTCCATCTGAGGTCAATGTGCATTTTAGCTCTGCAAGTACGACTGACGGGTAAAAGAAAAAATGTAGCAGGGCAGATGTAGGGAAATGTTGTAAACCTGTACTTAAACATTTAAAGTTTTAAGTGTGAGCTTTGGCCTCCTCTAATCAGGTTTAGACCAATAGTCTCTTCATTTCATTACTTTTCTCTCGATTGCTCTGTGTCCAGTAGTGTATATTCATGTTAGAGATTCTATCCGATCATATTTCAGCCATCACGTGTTGCCAGGTGTCAAAGAAATCCTCCTTGAGGCCTTCAGAATCAGTAGTGTGTAGTTTTAAATAGACAAAAAATAAAAAGGGTGGCTTTAACCAATCAGATTTCCAGTTGG